>NC_057808.1:15154318-15238419 GCF_018294505.1 Triticum aestivum | reverse complement strand
CTAAAAACAACATTTGAATGTAGATAGTACGATACTTAATATCGATGTTTCAATTCAGTGTACATTGTAAGATTTGAACTGAGGACCATGCATATGGGTAATTATTTCGAATTCGTGCCATACTAGGTTTCGAAAAGTTGATATTGACTCGATTTGTTGTGCTATTTTGTAGGTCAGATGTTTGAATCCATCCAAAAGTTTTCTCACTACCATGGTGTTCATCATATACATATGAATTTGTATTAAAAAAGTAGCGTGGATACAGTGAAATGCGAAATCCACGTTAGAATTGGAGATAGCTATGTGACACGCACTCTAATTCAAATAACTAATTATGTGACACACACTCTAATCCACGTTAGCGTGGATACCGTTTCGATTTCTTTTCAAATAACTCCTCATTAATTAATTTATATTATCTCGTTTCGAATGACTAATTATTGCAAGGAAAACACGGGTATGGTAATACATACAGATTCGTTTGCAAATGAAAGAAGATTCGTTTGCATTCTCAAATGTAGGCGCACCAGGGTCGTGTCGTGGTGGTCGCGTGTGTCGGACGGACGCGTAGCACCTAGACACCAACCCCCCTCCCCCCCAAAAAAGGACGACGACAAATTAGTTAGCGCTTCCACGTTTCGGATTGAAATATCTGGCGGCCCCAATTCCAGCGCTGCAAAATCTCCATTCTCCACCGTCCCCTTTGATACGTCTCCGTCGTATCTACTTTTCCAAACACTTTTGCGCTTGTTTTGGACTCTAACTTACATGATTTGAATGGAACTAACCTGGACCGATGCTGTTTTCAGCAGAATTGCCATGGTGTTATTTATGTGCAGAAACAAAAGTTCTCGGAATGACCTGAAACTCCAGGGAACTTATTTATGGAAAATATTAAAAATACTAGCGAAAGAATCAAGGCCTGGGGGGCCCACACCCTAGCCACAAGGGTGGGGGGCGCACCTGCCCCCTGCCTCGTGGCCCCCCTGGAGCTCCACCGACCTCAACTCCAACTCCATATATTCGTGTTCGGGGAGAAAAAAATGAGAGAGAAAGATTCATCGCGTTTTACGATACGGAGCCGCCGCCAAGCCCTAAACTCTCCGCCGTGCATGAGTAATTCCATCATAGGCTTGCTGGACGGTGATGGGTTGGATGAGATTTATCATGTAATCGAGTTAGTTTTGTTAGGGTTTGATCTCTAGTATCCATTATGTTCTGAGATTGATGTTGCTATGACTTTGCTATGCTTAATGCTTGTCACTAGGGCCCGAGTGCCATGATTTCAGATCTGAACCTATTATGTTTTCATGAATATATGTGAGTTCTTGATCCTATCTTGCAAGTCTATAGTCACCTACTATGTGTTATGATCTGGCAACCCCGAAGTGACAATAATCGGGACCACTCTCGGTGATGACCATAGTTTGAGGAGTTCATGTATTCACTATGTGTTAATGCTTTGGTCCGGTACTCTATTAAAAGGAGTCCTTAATATCCCTTCGTTTCCGCTAGGACCCCACTGCCACGGGAGGGTAGGACAAAAGATGTCATGCGAGTTCTTTTCCATAAGCATGTATGACTATATTCGGAATACATGCCTACATTACATTGATGAAGTGGAGCTAGTTCTGTGTCACCCTATGTTATGATTGTTACATGATGAACCACATCCGGAATAATTCTCCATCACCGATCCAATGCCTACGAGCTTTCCACATATTGTTCTTCGCTTATTTACTCTTCCGTTGCTACTGTTACAATCACTACAAAACCCAAAAATATCACTTTTTTTATCGTTACTGTTACTTCCATACTACTTTGCTACTAAATACTTTGCTGCAGATACTAAGTTATCTAGGTGTGGTTGAATTGACAACTCAACTGCTAATACTTGAGAATATTCTTTGGCTCCCCTTGTGTCGAATCAATAAATTTGGGTTGAATACTCTACCCTCGAAAACTGTTGCGATCCCCTATACTTGTGGGTTATCAAGACTATTTTCTGGCGCCGTTGCCGGGGAGCATAGCTCTATTCTTTGAGTCACTTGGGATTTATATCTGCTAGTCACTATGAGGAACTTGAAAGACGAGAAAACAAAAATTTATCCCTCAACTATGATAGGATGTAAGGAACTGCCATCTAGCTCTGCACTTGATTCACCTTCTGTTTTGAGTAAGCTTGCGACACCTAAACCTGCTTCTGCTATTAATTCTGATATGTCGCATGTTATTGATGATGCCACTTCTGCTATGCATAATACTTATGATGAAACTACTTCTATGCTTGATAGTACTGTGCCACTTGGTGAATTTCTTGATGAACAACTTGCTAGGGCTAGAGAGAATGAAATTATTGAAATTGATAAATATTGAAGACAAAGTATAGACTTTGAAAGAACTACTTGATGGTCGTAAGGCTGTTGGGTACAGATGGATTTTAAAGGGAAGACAGACAATGATGGTAAGTGTCACCATTAAGAAAGCTCGACTTGTCGTTAAGATGTTTTCCGGCAAGTTCAAGGAGTTGACTGCGATGAGACTTTCTCACTCGTAGCGATGCTAAGAGTCTGTTAGAATTATATTAGCAGTTACTGCATTATTTATGAAATCTTGGAGATAGGATGTCAAAACATTGTTTCCTCGACGATTTTCTTGAGGAAAGGTTGTATGTGATACAACCATAAGGTTTTGTCAATCCTGAAAGATGCTAACAAGTATGCAAAGCTCCAGCAATCCTTCTAAGGATTGGAGTAAGCATCTCGGAGTTGGAATGAACGCTTTGATGAGATGATCAACGATTTTGGGTTTATACAAGGTTCATGAGAAACTTGTATTTCCAAAGAAGTGAGTGGGAGCACTATAGAATTTTTGATGAGTATATGTTGTTAACATATTGTTGATCAGAAATGATGTAGAATTTCTGGAAAGCATCCAAGGTTATTTGAAAAGGGTTTTTTTAATGGAAAACCTGGATTAAGCTACTTGAACATTAAGCATCAAGATCTATAAGGATAGATCAAAAACACTTAATAGTACTTTCAAATGACTACATACCGTGACAAGATTTTGAAGGAGTTCAAAATAGATCAGCAAAGAAGGAGTTCTTGGCTGTGTTACAAGGTGTGAGTATTGAGTAAGACTCAAGACCTGACCACGGCAGAAGAGAGAGAAAGGACGAAGGTTGTCCCCTATGCTTTAGACGTAGGCTCTACAGTATGCTATGTTGTGTACCGCACCTGAAGTGTGCCTTGCCATGAGTTAGTCAAGGGGTACAATAGTGATCCGGGAATGGATCACATAATAGCGGTCGAACTTATCCTTAGTATCTAGTGGACTAAGGAATTTTCTCGATTATGGAGGTGGTAAAACAGTTCGTCGTAAAAGGTTACGTCGATGCAAACTTTGACACTAATCCGGATGACTCTGAGTAGTAAACCGGATTCGTATAGTAGAGCAGTTATTTGGAATAGCTCCAAGTAGCGCGTGGTAGCTACATCTACAAGATGACATAGAGATTTGTAAAGCACACACGGATCTGAATGGTGCAGACCCGTTGACTAAAACCTCTCTCGTAAGCATAACATGATCAAACCCTAGAACTCATTGAGTGTTAATCACATGGTGCTGTGGACTAGATTATTGACTCTAGTGAACTTTGAGTGTTAATCACATGGTGATGTGAACTAGATTATTGACTCTAGTGCAAGTGGGAGACTGTTGGAAATATGCCCTAGAGGCAATAATAAAATGGTTATTATTGTATTTCCTTGTTCATGATAATTGTCTGTTGTTCATGCTATAATTGTATTAACTGGAAACCGTAATACATGTGTGAATACATAGACCACAACATGTCCCTAGTAAGCCTCTAGTTGACTAGCTCGTTGATCAATAGATGGTTATGGTTTCCTGACCATGGACATTGGATGTCATTGATAACGGGATCACATCATTAGGAGAATGATGTGATGGACAAGACCCAATCCTAAGCATAGCACACGATCGTGTAGTTCGTTTTCTAGAGCTTTTCTAATGTCAAGTATCATTTCCTTAGACCATGAGATTGTGCAACTCCCGGATACCGTAGGAATGCTTTGGGTGTACCAAACGTCACAACGTAATTGGGTGACTATAAAGGTGCACTACAGGTATCTCCGAAAGTGTCTGTTGGGTTGGCACGAATCGAGACTGGGATTTGTCACTCCCTATGACGGAGAGGTATCTCTGGGCCCACTCGGTAATGCATCATCATAATGAGCTCAATGTGACCAAGTGTTTGGTCACGGGATCATGCATTACGGTACGAGTAAAGTGACATGCCGGTAACGAGATGGAACAAGGTATTGGGATACCGACGATCGAATTACGGTACGAGTAAAGTGACAAAGGGAATTGTATACGAGATTGATTGAATCCTCGACATCGTGGTTCATCTGATGAGATCATCGTGGAACATGTGGGAGCCAACATAGGTATCCAGATCCCGCTGTTGGTTATTGACCGGAGAGTCGTCTCGGTCATGTCTGCATGTCTCCCGAACCCGTAGTGTCTACACACTTAAGGTTCGGTGACACTAGGGTTGTAGAGATATTAGTATGCGGAAATCCGAAAGTCGTTCGGAGTCCCGGATGAGATCCCGGATGTCACGAGGAGTTCCGGAATGGTCCGGAGGTAAAGATTTATATATGGGAAGTCCTATTTTGGCCACCGGAAAATGTTCGGGATTTTTCGGTATTGTACCGGGAAGGTTCTAGAAGGTTCCGAAGTGGGGCCCCCCCTGCATGGGGGACCCACATGAACGTGGGTAGTGGGGGCAAGGCCCCACACCCCTGGTCAAGGCGCACCAAGATCCCACCTTAGAAGGAATAAGATCATATCCCGAAGGGATAAGATCAAGATCCCTAAAAAAGGGGGATAACAATCGGTGGGGAAGGGAAATGATGGGATTTCTTACCCCCACCTTTGCCAACGCCCCAATGGACTTGGAGGGCAAGAAACCAGCCCCCTCCACCCCTATATATAGTGGGGAGGCGCATGGGAGCAGCACCCCAATCCTTGGCGCCTCCCTCCCTCCCGTGACACCTCTTCCTCCCCGCTTGCGCTTGGCGAAGCCCTGCCGGGATCCCGCTACTTCCACCACCACGCCGTCGTGCTGCTGGATCTCCATCAACTTCTCCTCCCCCCTTGCTGGATCAACAAGGAAGAGACATCCCCGCTCCGTACGTGTGTTGAACGCGGAGGTGCCGTCCGTTTGGCGCTAGGATCATCGGTGATTTTGATCACGACGAGTACGACTCCATCAACCCCGTTCTCTTGAACGCTTCTGCTCACGATCTACAAGGGTATGTAGATGCACTCTTTTCCCTCTCGTTGCTAGAAGACTCCATAGATTGTTCTTGGTGATGCGTAGAAAATTTTGAATTATTGCTACGTCCCCCAACATTATGAGGCTATGGTTCGTCATCATTTTGTTGAGAGGAACGATCAGTTCCTCCAGTACCGACTAATCTTTGACAGACGACGCACCTATCACGTCGCTCTCCCTGCTTCTACTTTCTTTGACTTTCAGGCAAAAGGGAGATATTTTATAACCAGAGAGGAGGCGGAAGAGTATAAGAGGAGAGCTGAGATAGCTCGCCTTCAAGCTGCAGCCCACGATGCAATGACTGCTGCATCTCAGTACGACCGCAACTACAACTATGGATATCCGCCAGGCCAGCCGTGGCAATAGACCAACTTAGGCCAAAAGCCTAAGCTTGGGGGAGTACGTTTTTCCCACCGACATTACATTTATGTTTACACACTCATTGCTAGATGTCGGTGCTCGTACTCTTTCATTGTAATATCCATGATAGTTTATTTTCTTTTTTATGCTTTCTTCTTGTGGGTTTGAAAAACCTTAAGAAAAAATAATTAGTTGTAGCTTTTAGCTAGTTTACTTTCTTTTTGTAGTAGTAATAATTAAAAAGAAAACCCAAAAAGATTTCCTGTTCTTCTTCTGCTTGTTGGGAGCTTTCTCGTGTAAATAGTTTTTATTTCTTTTCTTTGGGGGTTGATAGGAGAAGACCATAATTAAATTGTTGAAGTGGCTCTTATATGCATTATTGTTGATTTAACCAAGGGCCCATATTACCTTGTCTTCTCCTGTTCATTGAATGCTTGCAGATTCCAACTTAGTCCAATGCACGTGCACTATTATTATTATTCACATCATTTGGTCATGCAAGTGAAAGGCAATAATGACGATATATGATGAATTGATTGAGATGAGAGAAGCTGGTATGAACTCGACCTCTCTTGTTTTTGTAAATATGATTAGTTCATATTCCTGATTCAGCCTATTATGAATAAACATGTTTGCAATGACAATTAGAGATTATAGTTGCTCATGCCATGCTTAATTAGCTAGGAGCTTATAATGGTTTACCTTGCGTGCCAACATGCTATTAAAATGGTTGTGATGTGGTATGATGGGGTGGTATCCTCCTTTGAATGATTCAAGTGACTTGACTGGGCACATGTTCACGCATGTAGTTGAAACAAATCAACATAGCCTTCATGATATTTATGTTCATGGTGGAGTATATCCTACTCATGCTTGCACTCAATGTTTATTAATTTTAATGCATGTTCATGACTGTTGTCGCTCTCTAGTTGGTCGCTTCCCAGTCTTTTGCTAGCCTTCACTTGTACTAAGCGGGAATACTGCTTGTGCATCCAATCCCTTAAACCCCAAAGTTATTCCATATGAGTCCACCATACCTTCCTATATGTGGTATCTACCTGCCGTTCCAAGTAAATTTGTATGTGCCAAACTCTAAATCTTCAAATGAAATTCTGTTTTGCATGCTCGAATAGCTCATGTATCAACTAGGGCTGTCCGTAACTTCCATGTTAGGCGGGTTATTCTCAAGAGGAGTGGACTCCGCTCCTCACTCACGAGAAAATGGCTGTTCACCGGGATGCCTAGTCCACGCTTTATGCAAATCAAATCAAAATAATTGCAAACAAAACTCCCCCTGGGACTGTTGTTAGTGGGAGGCACTCGTTGTTTCGAGCAAGCCATGGGTTGATGCTTGTTGGTGGAGGGGGAGTATAAACCTTACCATTCTATTTGGGAACCACCTATAATGTGTGTAGCATGGAAGATATTGCCATCTCTTGGTTGTGATGTTGACAATGAAAGTATGCCGCTCAAAATATTATTTATCTCTGGTTTAAAATCGAGCTCTGGCACCTCTACAAATCCCTGCTTCCCTCTGCGAAGGGCCTATCTATTTACTTTCATGTTGAGTCATGACCCTCTTATTAAAAAGCACCAGCTGGAGAGCACTGCTGTCATTTGCATTCATTATTGTTAATTTATATTGGGTATGACTCTGACTGGATCTCTTTTACCATGAATTACAATGTTTAGTCAGTCCTTGATCTTTAAAGGTGCTCTGCATTTATGTTTTGCGGTCTCAGAAATGGCTAGCGAGATACCATCTTGTTATATCATATCATGATTGTTTTGAGAAAGTGTTGTCATTCGAGATTTATTATTATTGCTCGCTAGTTGATTATGCCATTGTCATGAGTAAACATGAGACCTAAGTGTTATTGTGAATATGGTTAGTTCATAATCTTTGCTGAAAACTTGAATGCTGGCTTTACATATTTACAACAACAAGAGCAAACAGAGTTTATCAACTGAATTGCTTGAGGAAAGGCAAAGGTTTAAGCTTGGGGGAGTTGATACGTCTCCGTCGTATCTACTTTTCCAAACACTTTTGCCCTTGTTTTGGACACTAACTTGCATGATTTGAACGGAACTAACCCGGACTGACGCTGTTTTCAGCAGAATTGCCATGGTGTTATTTATGTGCAGAAACAAAAGTTCTCGGAATGACCTGAAACTCCACGAAACTTATTTTTGGAAAATATTAAAAATACTGGCGAAAGAATCAAGGCCAGGGGGCCCACACCCTAGCCACGAGGGTGGGGGCGCGCCCCCCTGCCTCGTGGGCACCCTGGAGCTCCACTGACCTCAACTCCAACTCCATATATTCGTGTTCGGGGAGCAAAAAATCAGAGAGAAAGATTCATCGCGTTTTACGATACGGAGCCGCCGCCAAGCCCTAAATTCTCTCGGGAGGGCTGATATGGAGTCCGTTCGGGGCTCCGGAGAGGGGAATCCGTTGCCGTCGTCATCATCAACCATCCTCCATCACCAATTGCATGATGCTCACCGTCGTGCGTGAGTAATTCCATCATAGGCTTGCTGGACGGTGATGGGTTAGATGAGATTTATCATGTAATTGAGTTAGTTTTGTTAGGGTTTGATCCCTAGTATCCATTATGTTCTGAGATTGATGTTGCTATGACTTTGCTATGCTTAATGCTTGTCACTAGGGCCCGAGTGCCCTGATTTCAGATCTGAACCTATTATGTTTTCATGAATATATGTGAGTTCTTGATCCTATCTTGCAAGTCTATAATCACCTACTATGTGTTATGATCCGGCAACCCCGAAGTGACAATAATCGGGACCACTCCCGGTGATGACCATAGTGTGAGGAGTTCATGTATTCACTATGTGTTAATGCTTTGGTCTAGTACTCTATTAAAAGGAGACCTTAATATCCCTTAGTTTCCGCTAGGACCCCGCTGCCACGGGAGGGTAGGACAAAAGATGTCATGCAAGTTCTTTTCCATAAGCACGTATGACTATATTCGGAATACATGCCTACATTACATTGATGAATTGGAGCTATTAGTTCTGTGTCACCCTATGTTATGATTGTTACATGATGAACCACATCCGACATAATTCTCCATCACCGATCCAATGCCTGCGAGCTTTTCACATATTGTTCTTCGCTTATTTACTCTTCCGTTGCTACTGTTACAATCACTACAAAACCCAAAAATATCACTTTTGCTATCGTTACTGTTACTTCCATACTACTTTGCTACTAAATACTTTGCTGCAGATACTAAGTTATCCAGGTGTGGTTGAATTGACAACTCAACAGCTAATACTTGAGAATACTCTTTGGCTCCCCTTGTGTCGAATCAATAAATTTGGGTTGAATACTCCACCCTCGAAAACTGTTGCGATCCCCTATACTTGTTGGTTATCACCCTTCCGCGCCCAGATTGCTCAAATCCCTAATTTTCTGCCAACCCAAGCAAAGTTCGAATCACCCCTCGTCTCGTCTCTTTCCCCACCTCTGTGTCGGACGACGACGACGAAGACGACGGTCGCGCTTCACCACCGCACTGGAGCTACCTCATCTACGCCCTCGTCCACCGCACCGGATGGTCCACCGACAACGTCGGCCGCCGCAACCGACGTGCCTCACAGACACCGACTTCCACCGCATCAGGTGCGCTTCACCGATGCCGTCTCCCAGCCCACCGGGGCTACTTCACCGAGCACATCGTCGCGCCTCCGCCCCCCGAGGCCACCGGGGCTTCACCAACGGTCTCGTCCACCGCATCGTAGCGCTCCGCTGCCACTCAATATATGCATCTGTGCGCGGCCAGCCAACGCCAGCGCATCACCCTCAACGGCTCACAAGTGACCTGCACTCTAGCTAGGCGAGCATGCCCACACGCCGGCCCGAACTAGGTATCCACACATCACTCCCTTGTGCACTGTTCCGATGATGTTTGGATATCCTTTCACTGCTCTCTTAGCTTAATTACACGCCTATCCAACTCTGACTTTAACTCTTATTTCTTCTGGAGATATCATCTGAAACAAGAAAATCCATTTTTTAGCGATGCATGACGGTGCTACGGGATCTGGTACACATCCTGCACACCCGTATAACCTTGTAAGTATCTGTCCTCCGGTACAACAGCAAGGTCGATTCCTCTTATTTGATCAGCCATTCGTCGTGTCAAAAATGCAGAGGGAGATGCAAGGAGCACAAGGCCTGCACATCCAAGCAAGTGGTAACATGGACTTGTACATGGAACATCCCAAGTGCAAGCAGAGCTGCAGTGAGCCTGTACAACAAGCTAGCGTAAGTCCCTGCATTTCATTTAATTCGTACTCGCATTCGTGTATGATTTGTGTGCAGTTGCGGATCCACGAATTCAAGTTACCAGGGGCGAACATTTAACTTAAAAAATACAAAGGCACTTGCACTCCGGAGATCAACATAACTTGAGAAATGTGAAGCTATATGCACTTTGAAAACCAGCTAATGATCCAAAGTAGTTCAGATTATAAACACTAAATGATGCAAGCACCAAAAAACACAAAATGCAACATGGTGTACAAGGACTACAAACATGGTCTGTACCTGCTTGAATTATTCGTTCTCTGCCTGAAAATATCAAAGTGTAATTGCACCTATAACCAGTGCACAAACTGCATATCAATATATCTATCCTGCACAAGTATGCCAATAGTTTCAAACAACAGATTAGAAAAGTATTTATGCTACGTTGTCATGATACGGGGACTTTCTAGTAGATGGCCTCGATGTTTCCTCAAGCCATGAAAATGCACTATAATTTGCTTGTCATCAATGCCTGCAAATCTCTATGTCTCTCTCAACATAGCAGATCATCATTAGACACTAAATCCTTCAATGGGAGCTTGCAAAATGCTTGCATTAGATGCCTCATTAGACACTATATGTTTATCACCAGGAGCATGTAAAATGTTTGCATCAAATCATTCATTAGCAGTCTGTTCATTAGACACTTCAGGCTCAAGAACAACATGAGCTTGGATGTTTGCACCGGAAACTTGATTAGATACATCAGATTTAGTCAGTTCAGTATTGAGGGGGGGAGTTATAAAATAAGTAGAAATTGGTTTCATTTTCTCATTGATTCTGTACATACAAGCAGTTTTACAACACCGTCAGGTTTAACTATTGGCCAGAAATTGAAGAGTTGAATTAGATATAATCAGGGATGTGATGTACCTGCTCGTTGCGCATGCTACTCTTGCAAGCTGCGACTGTCCGTTTGCGCAAGCTCGATGCCATGCCCATGCTGCCGGCACTACCTCCCACGCAGGCTACACCCAGGGTTGGATCTTCATCTTCTTGTCCTTCCGTTCGCTTGATGCCCGGCGACCGCCCTCCAACGAGGGCGTGAGGAAGTGCTGTGTCGGTTTGTCTAGCGGCGGCTAGGTTAGGAGCAAACCAGACTGGAGGCTGGAGCGGATGAATTGGGATTTTTCCTGCTGTCGATCGATATGGGAGGCGCTCGTTCTGGCCGCGAGCCTGCTATAGGGCATGCCTTGCACTTATGTTATTGGCCTATCCAAATTGAAACATTTTTCTTCATTCTTTACATTGCCTGCTCGTGTGTTGGGACGAACAAAACTAGCCTGGGCCAACCGGGCGACCCAAACTAGGTGCACACTTTTGAGCCACCCGAGGCGGCCGCCCATACCAGCCCCTATGGTGGCGTCGCCCCTTTTTGCATGTATGATAGGGGTAGTGAAAAATATTCCAGTGTCGCTTTTGATTTACCCACGGAATGGTTGAATTGCTCGTTTCTATGAACTAAGTTCGCCAGTAATGTGAAGGATGCCAGTCTTTTCATCCTATTGTAGATTTCTTAGATCTCGATATGCCAAAAGTAATCGCATGAAATATACAGTAAAAGCCAGTGTGATGTGTGTGGCTACAACTAGTCTGACCACACGTCCTCATATAACATATCAAGGACGCACCATCTTACCAGGTTAACTATTCGACTTACCAATGCAGTGTGGGAAGAAAGAAGTATTGGGACTGCGTATCCAAGCAATTGATGCCATGGACTCCTTCGTACAACCTTGTAAGCAAAAAAGAAGTTGCAGCGTTCCTTTACAAAGAATTACCATAAGTTCAGTTACCTGCTTCTCGGAATTTTAGTTAGCCACTTATTGCAAAATTGTTCAATTACGTTGCTTGGCTTAATTTAGTTTGCTACTGATTACATAATGCCACAGCCTGTTAATCCTATTATAGACCGCACGTATCTATGTGTTTGATACTTACTATTAAGAATTACCTGTTTGCCTGAACTTAAATAGCTACTTGTTTGTTTAACTGCTTTGCTGCTGCAACAACGGGCTACAATTATGTTAATAACTACTTTTCAGCATCGAATTGAAACTCTTTGATTCCTTGTTTGTTTAACTGGTTTGCTGTTAAACTCCCAGTTTAGATGTTTTGCTAACTTCAACTTTTCTGAATCCAATCGGAACTTTAATGGCAAAAGAGGTTAGCCCAAGATCAAAGAGCGAGGTCCCCATGGACGTTGTACCATCCCACAGCAGTGGCACCGGCCAAATCGTGCATTATGAATTGCCAACTGCTGATGCTCTAGAGGCTAAACTAGTGGTAGAAAGAGATTCTGCTTCTGCACTTAGAGATAAAGTTGACATGTTGAGGAAGCAAACAGCACAATCAGTAGCAGTACTCAAGACAACCATTAAATATTTGGTAGATTTCAAAATGAAGCAAGCTGAGACTGACCACATTGTTAAGGTCCTGAAGGAAAAAAAGGAAATTAAATTCCCAGTTGGTAAATCATAGGTGAAATCTTCTTTCCATCGTTGAATAACCTTCGTGTTGTTTGTTCATGTAATCAATCAAACCATTTGTTTTAGAGATCATGTAATAATTGTTTTTTGTTTTTTGGTTTGTAATTTTATTTCAGCACAAGTCCGTATTAATTGATAAGACTCGGAGACATTTCATTTTGATTGTTGTGCTAGACCTACAAATATGCCAATGGGGCTGAATGTGCATTCAGCAATAATAGTAGTATAGATGGACCATAAGTGGCACGCATTGGAATGGGCCAAGATACTGTAGTAGCTTGGCTAAAAAAGGATACTGTTGTAGAAAAGAAAAGTACAGCGGCCTGGCTTATGTATGTTAGTTGATATTATTGATCCATATACTCTATAAGTGTTTATATGTCTGTTAGTTTTGTACATTCTTGGTTGATTCACTCTGTATTTCAATCTTGATACATCGCTTGTGTACATATCTAAATGGGAGTACACATTATGTTGAGTGTGACATTTGAGTTGGACATGAAGTGTTCCAAATATTCGAATTCACCTTAAACTGGATTCTAGCTTCTGAATTGAGTATCGGCATTTGTAAACCATATTCATATATGACAATGGAATACATCTTTGTCGTCCTTTTGAAGATATATAAAAACACATAGAATGATTTACAAAGATTCGTATAGGAATACAAAATGGATTCGAATTTAGTTTCCAGGGTAAACATGGATGCTTATTGTACCAAAATTCGAAAGAAGCGGCAAAATGTCCACTCCCACGTCGGCTGCCCGAAGCCAAGTGTTTGGGAGATGGAAATTACTGTCTACCCATTATACGGACAATCCATCGGCCCGATTTCCACTGCTCTAAATAGGGGTAGGATAGTAACTTCAATAAGACATGACACGACCGCCTCTGAGCCCATTCCGACACGGTGGGCGCCAAACATGGGCGGCAAAACACATTTGATTCAAGCTCGTCCGAAAGACCTCTGTTTCTCCCTCCATTTCCCTATTCATACACGGTGGGTGGAAAAACAAACTCGACTCGGCCGAAATCGTTGTAGGCAAATATTTTGAATAGGGGCAGGTTTGTAACTTCAGTCAGACGTGACACAACCGCCCTACCTGTCAGCCCCGTTCATACACTGTGGGCGCCAACCATGGGCGCCAACCACCCTCTCCTTACCCGAAATCGCTCTGGGCAAATATTGGCGAGATGCGAGATTACCGTCGTATCCCCAACCGAAGAGACGTCCAAATTTTAAACGGGGGCTAAGTTTGTAACTTTCCCATATTTCAGACAGGCGCGTCCCAAAAACATGGTTCCCCGTACCTCTTCCTCCATTTTCCCATTCATACACCGTCCGTGCTAGAACACCATCCCCACACCAGCCTCCGTCCGCCACCCCATCCATCACCACCGTCCTCCACCACATCCATCGCCGCCGTCCTCCACCACATCCATCGCCACCGTCCTCCACCTTGCCGGAGCGCCTACCAAGACCGCGTCGTCCATTGCTAGAGATGGACGTTTTTCATCCACTGCGACGGACCAAGAGCCTTGCATCACGTCCTCTCGCTTCATCGGCGCCGTCGTCCTCTTTGCTGGGGCCGCTCACACGACCTTCTCTTCCACCGCAACTGGACTTATCCCCCGATGCACCCGTCTACCATCGCAGATCTGCTTCAACGCCACCGACAGCCATCGCACCCCCGATGCCTACACGGCGCCGCAAGAGAGGTGGTACTTCATATCTCCTCAACTTTTCGATCTCAACCAGAAAATAGATCTTAACTTGGTTACTCTACTTTCTTTTCAGCTCTTAGAATTTAGTTCTTAGTTCGAAGCAAACAATGGCTGCTAAATATCATTTCTCCGGTTTCCCCCTTTTATGATCACTATACGATCAGAATACGTGCTTCGTGTCATAATAGCATTGCTCGACCCATCAAGCTAAACAAGCTTAGTTGTTCAAATACAAATATGATATTATTGAAACAGATTCTTTTAATTGGTCAGCTAAATGTTCCTAAATTAGTTTCGAAAATGCATGTTCGCCGCTCGGGTGTGTATCTCTACAGGGTGCCCACGGTGGGCCGGCCCACCCTGGGATTTTGGGTCGTCCCAGGCCCCGATTCCCCTCTGTTCTGCCGCATGCTTCCAATCTCTACTCGCCCCCAGCCGCCTGCCTCGCAAACGACTTGCCGTCCCCGGACGGCATGACTCTAGGAGGAGACGCTGGACTAACCGGAGGCCAGGAGCCGCTCGCCCAACAGCGTCACCGATGCCCGGGCACGCCGCCGTGCCTACCTTCCCAGTCCGTTCAGGGCTCAGGCGTGCAGCTCCCACTAAGCCAACCCGATTTATCCTGAGATAAGTCCTCAACACTCAGCAGCCACTCCTCATCACCCATTTTCTAATTGATTCATTACTCATTAGGCAGGACTGTCATTAGGGTTTGTTGTGTGCTTAGTGCTACCTACACTTAATGGTTCAGATGTATTTCGGTAATCTTTAGTACATGTAAAGTTCACAGGGTTTTCAAAATTCCAGCCCTAGGAACAGACACTAGTCATTTTGGATTGTTGGTCGTAGTGACATTGACCCAGATTACTACTGCAAGCCAGGTTTGTTGAAACTTTTACTTGTCTTTCTTACTCATTCGATATAATATCCAATTATTCACGTCGATTAGTTGCAAACAATAAGTGCTAGACAAACTTCTTGATTCAGATTTTGGACGGTCTCTTAGTGCAGTTAGAATTCTGCATACTTGTCCTAGTGAGCTCACAAGTAAATGATTGATTCACTACATCTATGCTTGCCTTGTCATATTTGTTGTCAATATTCTTTTAGGGTGGACCACCCTGTTTCTAAATACTGCAACCGTAGACATGAGTGAATAGTATTTCCCTATGTGATCTCTTCCATCATGTGTGGGCAACGAACACTGCATTGTATAGAAAGAAAGTGTCATTTCCAGCTTTTACATAGGCTTCGATCTTTTACGTGGAATACAATCTGCCTACTTGCTTTGTGTCGCACTACCAACACTCCACCCTTGAAGCTAAACATTATGCCACTCATAATTCCTTAGTTTATTTGTTCAAATACAAATTTCATATAATTCTAATGTTCCTACTTCAGTTTTGAAATGTGTGTCTGCCTGTTATAGAGACATAAGGGGTTTGTATTTCTGTGTGTGGTCTGGTCAGCATGATTGGGGGTGAACTTTGCATATGCAGGGGTTTATAGGGAGACACTCTTCGAGTTGAATCCGCAATGCATTCCATAGATAATCTAACAAGTTTTTATGTTTTCATGAATCTCAGATTCTGAACAGGATCATAATGATTATGATCTTGCGCGCATGAAAGGAATAAAGCAGAACAATGCCATGGCTGTCAAACTTGGCATTAAGGGACTGAAATCAAGTCTGGATGCAATGCAATGCAAACACTCTCCACCTACAGATTCATGCTCAGAATATGATCCTAACAGTGATTCTGAGTTAGAGGGAGACCTAAGTCAATGTAGCTCCCTAGTGGAGGAGTCAGAGGAAGATGCCCTATCTTATTCACCCATCAAGGTGCTTGCTCTAACTTTCCAAGGTTACATTTGTCGCACATATCTTGCAACTGATGCTTTGCATTGCTTCTACTTTGTTGAACTGCCATTAGCTTAGTTTACACATCGTGTATGTGAATAAGGCTTGCCTATCCATTTTCAGTACATATTCCATCTGTCATCATACCATATTTATCCATTCAAATGCTATTCTTGTGTATCAGAGGTTCAAAAGGAAGAGGGCGATTTTTGATCATGGTGGAGCACAAGCAAAGTATTTGGAAAAGGTAGTGGCACCTGATAAATCAAATAGCCCATTAGGTGTAGTTGCAATATCACCTGACCCACAAAACACCCCAACTCTAGCAGACTCTAGCCCTACTACACTGGTCATTTCTGATGCCCACTCAGCAGACCCCAACTGCAGCAAACATTATGATTATGCCAGTTGACATAGCACCAACTCTACGACGCAAAACCCCCATTCCAGCAAAGAGTACACCAAATCCAGTTGCCAAATCCCTTTTCAAACCAGAGAGAGCCCTAATTGCAGCAAATAGGACCCCTGTTCCATTTCTTCCCAGTTTAGAAGACAAAGCTTATATTGTTGTCAAGAACTTTGTGCGCATCTTTCCTTCATGGAAAGATTATACCGCAGACACAGAACAATTTCCAGTCTTCCTCCGCAACTTACGCGTAAGTAATGTACTAATGTTATTCATGGTCATTACTGCATATGTTTCTGCTGACAGAAGACACACGATTTCATTCTTTTGAATAGGCGAGGACCAAACTGGACTGTGAAGACGAGCAAGGGTTGGTTGCTCTTTTCAAGCACTCGTTGATGAAGTATCGTTCCTACCTGAGGCAAGCGCACTTCGATGGCAAGCCTCTAAACGAAATTTCTGTAAAGTCTCCGGTGCTACATTTATCCGACGGTGACTGGAATAATCTTGTTACACATTGGTCTCGGCTGCAGCGTAAGGTACTATCTATGATATCACATCACAATTTGAACTACATTTCTGCATTTGCCTTAACGTCTCACTTGTACAAAAACTGTAAGTAGAAGAACATTCGTTCTCAAGGGACCACAGAATCTCGCAACTATACTGTACACTGCATTGCTCTTGTGAGTACCTCTTGCCCTATATGACCATACTTACTTTCATAGCTGTTTGATTATGTAGCATCACTGCACATGTTAGCCTCGTTATCGTCCATTCGGTGGATATTACAAGATCCGTATGGACTCTTACATAAATTTAGAATCAACCCAATGCTTTTGAAGAGGTTTAGCTCTGCAGTCCTCTTGTAAGGACTGAACGACGTCTATCATTGTACTTACATTAACAGCTACTCCCTCCTTCCCATAATATAAGAATGTTTTGTACAGTACACCAGTGTTCAAAACACTCGTGTATTATGGGAAGAGGGATTGGTTCATTGTGTAGCATTCTGCATCTTATCTCCCTCGCCCACCATTTACTAAAAAAGATCAGATCTATATTTAATCTTACCAAAAAGTAGAATACACAGACAATGCCAGTGCAGAAGTGTAGCCCATTGCTCTTGTCAGTACATTTTGTCCTGTAATGCTTGTACTTCCAGGGATTGGTAGTTGATTATGTAGCATCAATCTGCATATTATCTTCATTATTATTCTCTATCCCTTCCAGTATTATCAAATCTATAATTACTCTCTACAAAATGTAGAGTACAGGCAATGCTTATGAAGAAGATTCCGTGCTAAAATTCTTGAGTTATCCTTTCCTTGACATGGAGAAGGGCATTATAAAGCCGGTGTTAACTGTTAATGTAAGTCAGTCCTTCTAAAGCCTTTATCCTCAACTGCTGTTTAATTTGCTCATACTCCCTATCGTTTACTGCTGTTTAGTTTGCTGTTTCTACCAAAATGCATGTTCGCAAGAACCGTAAGTTCTAACTTTTACTTGTTAAACCAAATTCCTTATTCATACCATGCACATTACTCAATACTCCCTATATGTATGCTTGTTTTTGTGGATCTATAATCCAGTGTGTGGTGAAGCAGCCGACGTTTGCACCTTGTCATCTCCTGTTTTATCTTACTGATGTGGCTGATGATATGAACAACATGCCATGCACATTAACCAAAATAGATACAATGATTTTCTTTGCCCTTCATCTATGCTTGTTATGTTGACATGGTAATCCCGTAGTGTGGTGAAGCTCCCCGCATTATGAACAATGCCAAATTATGCTATTGATATTTTGAACTTACTCTTTATTTTCTAATTTGAAATTGGATGGAATTGACAACACACTTATCATCTTTGTTTATACACGTGCAAAACCTGTCATCTCTCTGCTTTGTTTCAGGGTGATATGCCTGATGGCATGCACAAGTCTGTTGAAGGCTGTGCGACAAACCCAACATATATTGCAGCAAAGAAGGCAAAACATCTTGAAGATAGCGAAACAACCCCAAAGTCTTGTCTTGATGCAGTGTTCAAGTTACTTGAGACTAGCAGTCAGACAAGCTCACAGAATTCGTTGTCTGAATCAGTTCGACTTCTTCAGTCCCATGTTCTAGTAGAAAGGCATTCTGCAACTCAACTTCGACTTGAAGTCCTATCGCTAAGAAAGATTGCAGAGAACACCAATGAGAACCTCATCGCTAAACAGCTACACCTGGAAGCTATGACCGACATGCTAGGACGATCTCATAGCCTTGCTCAGTAGCTTGCGCAGCAGTTCCCGCGCAAGGCTAACCTTTCTTGAACTGTCTTGGAAGTGGTCTCGGTTCAGTATTATTTTGTTACGCTGCAATGGTGCCCGGTTTTTGTAATCTGCTTCTTCGTCGCGCTTTATGATCACTGGTGGCGAACTTCGATGCCTAGTGGATGTAATATACAATAAATCCTTTATTGTATAGTGTAGGTTTATTCTTAGTTACTATGTCGTAATTTATTTGTTGTATAGAGTAGGTTTGTTCTTAATTCCTACTAGTTACTGCCATCATTCGCTATCTGAAAAAAATAAGATGTAGTCGACCGGGCTGAAACATTCGCCTCTAACGGGCCTGGTGTTTAGCGGGCCACAATTGGGTCGGCCTGCATCTTTCTTGGGCCCGAATGATTGGGGCCTTCACACTTTGCGCGAGGCCCATAACTTACACCGGCCTATATTTTAGTAGGGCCTTTTGTGGACCCAGCGCTTAGTTTGGCCCAGGTAGCGTTGGGCCATTAACAGGCTGAATATTGTACTGGCCTGTTACGGCCCAGATGAAACCATGGGCCTTTAGCAGGCCGAAATGCATATTGGGCCTCAATTTTGACTAGTCGTCCACGGGCCTTCAGCAGGCTGAAATGTAGACCGGGCCTTTTTGGGCCTAGTTATATCATGGGCAGTTACCAGGCCGAAACATATCTCGGGCCTTAGTTGGCCCACTGATATCATGGGCCTTTAAGAGGCCGAAAGCTTAGTACAGACATCAACGGTCCGAATTATACGACAGGCCTTTAACAGGCCCAAAGTCACGTTGGGCTTAACTGTTGCCACCTTTATCACGGGCTGTTAGTGCGCCCAATGTCCCGTCGGACCATATATGGCCCATGGGCAGCACGGGCCATTCCCAGGCCGAAAGTCACACCGGGCTGAAATGAGCCGATGTCTACATAGGGCCTCTAACAGGCCGAAAGACACTGGGCTGTAATTGGGCCCAAATATTCGGCGAACAATTAACGGGCCAGATCTGGCTTCGGGCCGTAAATGGGCCCAAATATTCGGCGAACAATTAACGGGCCAGATCTGGCTTCGGGCCGTAAATGAGCCTTTATTAAGCAGGCCGTTATTGGGCTGGACCACGAGTACCAGAGTAAGTACTACGAGCCTTTGACTGGGCCGGCCTTTTTAACATATAAGGGCCTCTGTTGGGCCATTCCACGTGTCGACGTATCATAGGCGCTTTGGGTCCAATGAGTGGATGACATCTATCCCAACGGTGAGCTGACACGTGTTTCCTCTAGCCAATGATGATTTTACACGTGGAAAATCTCCATTGTTCGGGGCTGTTATTGGGTTATCGGGTCCAAAACCGGACCCGATAGCTTAACGGCGTTCTGTTACGGTGGATGCCATGTGTCGGTCACCCTTGACGAAAGCACTTCTGTGACGCGCGATTTATCGTCATAGAAGTGGACACTTCCGTGATGATAATTTTGGCAATGTCATGGAACACTTCTACGACAGCACATGTATGACTATCTTGATTCTGTCATAAATTTGTCATGGATGTACATGCATGACAGAAAACGTGACCTACTGTGACAAACACGTATCATCACGGAAGTGTATTTTTTTTGTAGTGTACGCAACGACGACAAGTGTTATTTTTTCGTAATTAAGCACGACTTCAACTATTTCAATGTGTCATTTTCACCTTTTACAATTCGACTAGCTTATCCCATGCCATGCAAGACGCTATGTCTTGGAGAGGATGGGTTTTGAAGACCATGAAAGTATGGAAACAAAGAAAATTCACCTAAGGACCCATCATGATATGGATTTTGAAGTAAATCTGTATAATTCTGAGAGCGTAACCCATTTTGGTTGCAAAAATTGGGAAGCATTTTGCATGATGTATGATTTTGATGAGGGTATGCTTGACACCATGGATCTTGGTGATCCTGACATCGAGCAAGACAATATGGACATTTTTGTCCTTGTAGATACGCCTCCAATTCTACCGCTATGTGAGTTTCTCAAACATAGATATTAACTAATTTATATTGTTCATTTCAAAATAGTTGACAGCTTATTTCCATTGATAGCTTATTTTCATTGTTCAAACAATGTGCGGAACATGGTAGACATAACCTACTACACCGATGGCTCTGAGTTAACTTATAAGGGGGAAAATCATCTGGTCGGATTTTGTACTGATCATGAGAATTACAATATCTATTGTAAAACTCCTCCACATTATGGTCAATACGTGCCACTAGTGCATGTGTTGAACTACGGTAACTACTATGGAGATACGCTGGTAAGATTTTTTACTATTACGACATTCGTGCATCTTTTGCATACTTCTACATACATCATTGCTAACTAGGAAGTTATTAATATGTTTTTCAACAGATAATCCGAGAGGATGTGTGCATCATCTGATGTATCAGAGTGGTCGCCTTGATGTTTTGAACATACGTTCAGGTCATCCTTCGAATCTCAACTGTCCATACCGGATTTCTAAATGAAGTGGAGACATGAAAATCAAGGAATGGAAAAAATGTATGGACATTCGTAAGGAGGTTCTTGGAAGCAAAAGGAAGCGAAGCGCAAGAATTGGAAACAGGATGATCTCCATTCTTCATAATGGAGAGTCAGGGACTATATTGTTTTATGCTATTTTACCTTAAAGAGGGTATTTAGGTCCTACCTAATACTGATGATCATGTGCCTAGAAAAATTAAGTAGGGTTGGTTCGATGACTATGAGGATGATGATCGTATGACTTGTTATTAATAACGAATAGAGGTTGTATGATGATGATTAGTAGGACTTATTATTATGATGATGCATGATGCGAGCATGAACAGTTACTATATATCAGTGGGTGAAATGAACATGGATTGGATTGAAGTGAAGGCAACAAACATGTGGTGCATGTCGAAAGTAGTACTAATCCAAACTTGATCAAGTTAGGATTAATATTACTTTCGACATGCACCACATGTTGCCTTCACTTTAATCTAAGCCATGTTTAGGCATAGCAGTAGCGTTGGTAAACCAAGCACGGAAATAAGAGAGGACACTTCTCTTTGTTAGCTAGCTTACACACCCTAAATTACCCCCTAAACCACCCCCTTTCGGAAAAAAATTAAAAACCTCAGCTCCTGCCAGCTGCTGACGCGTGGATGCCTATTGGTCCCGGTTGGTGCCACCAACCGGGACTAAAGGGCCTCCTGGCTGGGCTCGCTGCACCAGCCACGTGGACTATAGGGTTTTTGAATCAGGGCTAGGCCGACGGCATAGATGCCACGCGTCAGCAACTGGGAGCTCCGGCCAGCCCTATGCTGACGGCCTAGCCGTCGGCATAGTTTGTATTTGATTTTTTTCTTTTTTCTGTTTGTTTTCAAATCAATTCAATTCAGATATACAGCACATATCAGCAGATATATATGATGGAAATAGACATATAGAACACATCTAAGTATCATCCGTCACCATCACAACAATATATGCATAAGCATCATCATAATCA
The DNA here is from genome assembly GCF_018294505.1 of Triticum aestivum. Taxonomy (NCBI): domain Eukaryota; kingdom Viridiplantae; phylum Streptophyta; class Magnoliopsida; order Poales; family Poaceae; genus Triticum; species Triticum aestivum. Next base: position 15,216,076 of record NC_057808.1, on the reverse strand, counting down.
ACATAAAGATAAGCATAAGCATATAAAGAAGCACGCAAGTCATCTAAAGGACCATCAAAGACCACTAGTTTATCATCATCACCACACACAAGTCATCTAAAGATACATAAGCATAAGCACACAAGTATCCAAAAGGCTTAAGCACCAGGACGTCGAGCACCGCGGAGGTCGTCACCGCCAAGACCGCTGAAGCCCAGGTCGTCAGTGCTAGCGGCAGCGCTACCGCCAAGACCGCCTCCACCTCCGCTCCGCCTCCATGGATCGGAGTGGTCGGGCTCCGTGACTCGGGAGTGCTGCGAAGACCACCGCCAATGGTTGATCCACCGGTTCCCTGGATGTTGAAAAGACATATTAACGGGATATATGACTGTGTTGAAAGGCATGATATGCTTTGAGTGAACAGATTGGGGATGAACTAACCGGCGAGGGGCCAGCGTTCTGTGCCACAAACTCCTCAAAGGTCAGCAACGTTGGTTGTGCTGGAGGACCCTCTGCTGATGGCCATTGAGGACACCTGCCGGCCGCCATTTCCTGAAAAGCGTGCTGCATCTGGCGATCCCTCTGCTGATGGTATGCATGAAGGCGGTCGTGCCACGCCATGGTCTCCTGGCGTGTGTACTCCATGTAGGCCTACAGTATGACATGATGAAACTCATAAAACTACTAAATGCGGAAAATAAAGGGAGCAATGAAGATAAAAGGGAAAATACTTACAGTTTGCTGCTCCTGAAAGAGGGACAGTGACGGTGCACTGCTCATGGGCGTGCTCGTGCGCTGGCTCAGGGTCGGGTCGATCCGACGGAGCTGTGTGTAGGAGATAGTAGGAGTGATCACAGCATCGAGAACCGCCTCCCGACCGTGCTCCTTCGGCCCCATGCCCACCACCACCCTTTCGTCCAGATCCGCCGCAATGGGGTCAGGTGTGTCAGGATGTAACGCCAGATACCCATCGGAGTAGGCCTTCTTCCTATGCGCGGTCTTCTTGCCGTAGTACTTGGGCTCGCCAGGCTTGGGGTCCTTCCGCGTATGGGCGATCTCCCACGCCTGCATGTGTGAGAGCGGCCGCTTCAGTTTCTCCTCCTGCACCACCAAACAGAGGTTAGTCATACATAAGAAAGTAATGGTAAATAGAAGAAGAAGAATGTTTAATGGGGTTAGTCATACATTAACTGCCTTGTGGAGATAGTGGTTTCGGTTTCCCTGAGCATGTACTCCCTCCTTCCCTCGGTTAGCCTTGTTTTTGACTCTCATAGCCGCCCAGGCTCCAGCCTCATCACACCAAAGATCCACCAATGCCGCCCAGGACTCGTCTTTTCCATAACACCAATTTGGTAACACCTACATAATGAAAGCATAATGGCATGTCAACACGAAACGGTGAAATGTACCACAAGGTAATGAAAGCATAATGAAAAATCTTTTATACTTACCTTCAAGAACTCGTCCCTCTCCAAGGTAATGCCCATCCTCCGCGCGTCTTCCTTGGTCATCTTCACACCAAGATAGTCGTGATGGTATGTCGAGATGGCCACATAGCGCACCTCGTACTGCATCTGGCGGGCCTTCTTCTTGCATTGGCGCAGCACGATCTGGTCCGCTCTGGCCCTGTGCTCCGGGAGAACTCGATAGAATTTCTACAATCATGCACGAAACAAGAATGGAAGAAGCCATGAGTTAAATCATTCATGAAACTAGAATGGACTTGTGCTTCTGAAGAGAACTCACCCAGAAAGTGGTGATCACGGCCTTGGCATGGGTCCCATGGTCCGCGTGGAGGGCCGCTTCCCAGTGCTCCCAGCTCGTGGCCAAGACCCGATGGTTCGGGTGCCTGACTGGATCCGGACAGTACAACCCCGGCCAGTGTAACTTCAGCAAGACGGTGATGAGGCCGTTGGGAATACGGACCCCTTTAGAATATATCCAGTTGCTGCAAAAGAATGAACTATTAGCATGTGACAAGCAAAATAAATAACAACCGGAATGAGCATGTGACAAGCAAAATAATGAAATTATTATAAAGTGGCACTTACTCTTTCCCCGTGGGCTCAATGAGCCACTTCTTCTCCTCAGTAGCAGGAACCTGCTTTGGTAGCTTTGCGTTACCACGCAGCCACCCCTTGTTGTCAACCCCCTCCCCGCCAGCACCATCATCCCCGCCACCACCCTCCTCCTCGCCTGCCTCCCCCTCCCCAACCTCCTCCTCATCCTCCTCCTCCTCGTCCTCCTCCTCCACCTCCTCCTCGGCCCCATCCCGAACCTCCTCCTCCTCGCCTGCCTCGTCCTCCTCCTCCTCCTCACCAGAGGAGGGTACCTCACTAGAGGAGGGTACCTCACTAGAGGATGGCCTCGAAGACAACACCCCTAAGTCGGTGAGGGTGCGCTCTTTCTGGCCGCGACCCCCTGTAGTGGCTCTCCCCCCACCACCTCGCCCTCCAGGGGCTTTCCCCCTCCCCCTCCTCTAGGGGCACCTCTCCCTCGACCTCCCTGTGAGGAGTCATCGTCAAGTAGCCGGGGGGAGGATTACGTGCTCGACCACTCCGACTAGGCAGGCCAACGACCTTGCGTAGGAAACCCACGCCGTCGGCCTTCCCCTTGCCCATGTTCCACGAACCTGCATTGAAAAGAGAATAAGCAATTAGTAAATTAATGAAATGAAGGAAAAGGCATGATAATAAACACATTAATAAAAATGCATAAAAGGCATATTCCTAAACACGTACATCTGCTAGAAACCATATGAATCATCACTGTTGTAACCTCTTTCTCGGTCCGTCTCATCATCACTATCAATCATATCATCTTCGTTGTCTGACGGAGGTGGAGGCTCTTCCTCGTCGTCAGCGTCTTCGTTTAACTTTTCTAGCATAAGTATGTCATTTTCATTGACAATGGTCTCACCATCATTCCGTGCTTCGTCGTCGTTTGGATCCACATCATCATCACCCAATGGTCTAGCGTCATCGTTTCTAACCACATCATCATCATCAGGTTGCTCTTGATAGAACACTCCCTCGTATGTCATGGGGTTAATGTTGTAGTAATCGTCTTCATTCGGGTTCGGTAGCTTACCATGTGGCGACACCTTGAACACAACTTCCCAACCCTTTAGGTACTCTTTCTGGCATGGGTAAGGCAGATAATATACTTGTGTAGCTTGGGTAGCCGCAATGAAGAGATCGGCTCCGGCATAGACGGTTGATGGTTTAACTTCGACCAAACCAATGGAAGGCGTATGTTTTACCCCCTCCCGCGGATCGAACCATCGACATTTGAACACAGGCAGACTTAGGGTCTCGCGCCCCTGGTGGAATTTAATCTCGTATATATTTTGTACCCTTCCGTAGTAGTCTACTGAATTTTGACCGGGGGTGTACACTCCGGTATTTATAGTTTTGGGATCAGGCCGGCTGTTCTGGTGCTCCTCTGTATGGAAGCGATACCCATTCACATCATACTTTTTACATGTCATGACGGCAGGGTCAAAACCCATGGAAACCCATCTCAATTCATCATCCATAGATATGTTCGGATCTTTTCCCTACAAGTATAATTGAAATTGTTGCGTGCATTAGTTAACTAATAAATGTTGAACTAGGTATTTAATAGGGGAGTGTGGAAAATTACTTTCTCCATGAACCAAGCAACAAAATTTTTACGTCCAGGGTTTCCATGACGGAGAAGAGTAAGTGCCTCCGCCTCAGTAGGAGGATTCATTCCCGTCCATTCCTCTTGAACGAAATCACTAAAAAAAGAAAACCGGTGTTAGACCGGGACTAAGTGAACATAAAACATGATGATGTGGAAGACATAAAGGAATGGTGTAGTGGTATTACCTCATCCACACTTCCTCAACTTCCCTGATGTTGTGCAAGATATAGAACATGAGGTCCTCCCACTCTTGTCGTGGCATGTTATAAGGTTTCGAGGCCCCAGCCCTCCCACCTTGCGCGTTGAATAGATGGAGCTTGGGTTGATACTTCGGCTCTTCTATATTGTATCGAGGCACCTTGTTATGCAGATGGGGAACGTGGTCTGGATAGTATGATGTCCTGAGGTCTGACACCTCCTCTAGGATAACTGCCTCAGCTATGGAAGCTTCAATCTTAGCTTTGTTTCCACATTTCTGTCGGAGATGCTTGTTCTGTCTCTCAGGGCCGTACTGCCAGCGATTCTGCACAGGCCCCCCCAACAATACCTCGTTCGCGAGGTGCAGAATGAGATGTGTCATCGGTGTAAAGAAGCCTGGCGGAAAGATCTTCTCTAGCTTGACTATCAACTCCGGTGCCTTCTTATGCAATTTTTCAATCACGTCTTTACTTACTTCTTTAGCACAGAGCGTGCGGAAGAAATGGCTTGGCTCGGCAAGCACTCACCAGACATGCTCGGGGACATAGCCTCGAACCATCACCGGCATTATCCGCTCAATCCATACATGGTAGTCATGACTCTTCAGGCCGGTCACTTTGCCCGTTGAAAGATTGACTCCCTTACTTATATTCGATGCATAACCATCGGTGAACTTCAAAATGTGTTTCAGCCAGATAAGTACTTCCTTTTTTTCTGGCGGTTTAAGGACAAAGTCAGCATCTGGCTTGAACCAGTTTTTTCGACCGCCTGTGGGAGGCTTCATGTTCAGACGTGGTCTATCACAAATTCTCTGTTGATCGGCTCTAGCTTTAACGTTATCCTTCGTCTTATCAGGAATATTGAGGATCGTGTGGAAAAGGGACTCTGCCACATTCTTTTCGGTGTGCATCACATCGATATTGTAAGGAAGTTTGAGGTCCTTGAAATAGGGAAGCTGTGAGAAGGGGGTAATGTGAGTCCAGTTGTGCGTCTCACCATATCCCTCGAAGCCTTTGGCTTTGGCTTTGCCTTTGCCTTTGACTTTAGGCTGGAGAGCTTTTAGCTGAGCAAGAACATCTGCCCCCGAAAATGTTGGAATCTCGGTTACTTCATGAACAACCCGGCCTTTCGTGAAGTTCTTCTTGTCTTCCCTGTCTGGATGGTCTGGAGGGAGGAACTGTCGATGCAGGTCAAAGGCTACATACTTGCCACCCTTACTCAGCCAAATCATTCGCAGAGCCTGCATGCACACTGGGCATGGCATCTTCCCACTTGTACACCATCCGCAGAATAGAGCATAGCCGGGAAAGTCATGCATGCAATAGTGCAACCAAACTTTCATCAAGAAATTTCTCTGCAGATCCCGGTCGTATGTCAACGTCGGAAAGTACCAAGAATGGTGCAAAGCATCCACCAGCGGCTGCATAAACACACCCAATTGCTTCCCCGGATAATCAGGCCCCGGAATGATGAGCGACAAGAACATGGTCTTGCGTTGCATTAGGGCACCGGGAGGAAGATTGAGCGGAATTACAAACACGGGCCAGCAGCTGTATGGATTGGACGACATACCATATGGATTCAACCCATCACCTGATATGGCTATTCTGACATTCCCAGCCTCGGCTGCTTCCTCGGGGTATTCTTCATCGAACGACTTCCATGCTTCCCCTTCCGATGGATGTACGATTTTTTTTGGATTGTACCTTATACCTTCCTTGTGCCACTTCATCATTTTGGCAGACTCCTTCGTGATGAAAAGGCGCTGCAGTCTTTTTATAAAATCAAGATACCGAAGAACCTTAACGGGGATGGTTAGCTGCTTTTTCTCACCATCCTCACCGACCACCTCAATGTACCGAGACGAACCGCACTGCCTACAGTACTTGTCATCCGCATACTCGTGCCTAAACAAAAGGCAATTCTTCGGGCAAACATCTATTTTCTCATAATCCATAGAGAGTGCCTTCATGATTTTCTTTGTATCGTACATGCTTTTCGGCAGTTCATGACCCTCAGGGAGGCTGTTAGCCCATACTCCCAAGAATGCTTCGAAGCATTTCTGGCTACAGCCGTACTCAGCCTTGACTGCAATCAGTTGCGAGATGGCATCCAGCTGAGATATTTTCGCACCCGCATAAAGAGGTTTCTTCGACGAGGCCAAGACCTCCAAGAAGGCCTTTGCGGTTGCCTCCGGCTCCTCCGGTTCATTCTCTGAAGGTGTCGCATTTCCCGTTTCTGCAACAATGACATCATCTAGCATGTCCCTGACCCCGTCGTCCTCATATCCATCGATGCGTTGTCGCATCACCTCCTCTCTACCACGGTTCTGCTCGGCTATGTTTATCGGCGGCATGTCAAAGTTTGGCATATATCCGTGCGTGCGAAGGTGCTCACTCATGTCCGTCTGATTTCTACGGTGACGTCTGGCACATCTCGCACAGGGGCATGGTGGGATAATTCTCATTGGACGACGGAATATCTCCTTCAAATACACATCGGTTTTCGCGATCCACTCTGATGTTACTCGATTCCGACGGATAAAACCACTGTACATCCACTGATTATCTGCCATCCTCTGCTTTTTTGCAAGCCACACAACATAATTAAGGATTCACTTAAATTAATCACATCAAATTTTCAGTTTCTACCGCGTTGAATCCACCTACATCTCTAATAGGTAAAGATGGGTCCTAATCCCACCCGAGGATGTGTAGATTGAGTACGTTCTCCATTCTACCCCGTTCCGAGACAAAATTTCGGCAGCACCTCCCCGCTGTTCTCCAGATACACGTCTCGGCAAATAGCCGAGAGAATGTGCTCCGGAGAACAATGGGGAGGCGCCGCCGAAATCCTGTCTCGGAACAGGGTAGAACATGGAGAACATAATCAATCTACACATCCTCGGGCTGTCCGTGGAAAACGCTGGACAATCCGAAAGAGCTGCGGTGATAAATATGCAATTGAATGCATATTTATCGATGCAACCCTTTCGGACGGGAGACCTAGGTTACGCCAGGTGACTTGAGAATGAAATCTAGTGATATGAAAAAAGGGAGGAGATGGACTTGTAGCTCACCCTCGGCTGTAGAGGAAGTAGTCGAACAGCAGAGGGATGCTCAGGGGGACCAACGCGCCGGACAACGGTCACTCCGATGAAATGCGACACCACAAAGCCTGCAAAACCCACCGAAAGAACAACTTAGATCATCACATCTGAGTCAATCAAAATTTTGTCTTCAATTTTTTTTGCAATATCATCATGATGAACTAACCACTAACCATGATCCGAATTTTAACATCTGTCTATCTATCTACTTCACAAAACATCTATCTACATATCATATCGAGAGATGCGACGCCACAAACCCTTTAAATTCCACCGAGTAAAATATTTGGAACTTCGCATCTCATGTAGCATTTCAACAACATCTCAAATTGTAGGACAGAATGCATATTCTACATTATTCAAAACATAAAGTAAAAAACTTAGATGATCATGATACTTCAAATTAAATTTTTACTGCATTGATTAATTTTTTTGGTCAAAACTAAAATGTACCTACCTATCCATACATTGATGTACCTAGAAATTTATCTACTTATCTATCCATTTCATTCAACTATCCAAATTTTAACATTTCTCTATCTATCTACTAAAATTGCACTAAACATACAAAATAATTGCACTACACTAATTTTGTCTATCTAGCTAACACAACAGCGGCATCAGCTACAACTCCGGCGAGTGACCGGGGGGCGGGGGAGCTCACCGAGGGGAAGCAGCACCGGAGCGGCTGGAGGACAGCAGGGGCGGGGGAGGTGGCGACGTCGGAGGGGGCCGAGACGAGGCAAGGGCGGGGCCTGGCAGACAGTGGTCGGCGCCGGGCGGACGGTTGTCGGCGCGGTGGCGGAGGAGGTCGGTCGGAGCCGGGCCAGGAGAAGGGGGCGTCGGGGCAGGGGCCCCCTTAGGGAGGGCTTCGGCGGAGGGGGTGGAGCAGCGGCCGGAGATCAGGCCGGGGACTCCGGCGGGGGGGCGGGGGGGACGATGGCAGCGCAGCGCGGGTGGGTGGAGACAACGGCGGTGGTGGGTGGGGGTGGAGACGGGGCGGGTAGGGCGGAGATGACGGTGGTGTGGCGCGGGTGGGTGGAGATGGCGGCGGTCGGTGGCGGGGCGAGAGGCTAGGGGGGCGTCGACGGCGCGGAGAGGGTGGCGGCGGCGGTTGGGTGTCGAGGAGAGGCAGTTGGATCAGGGTGCGAGGAGAGAAACGAGTGCAGCAGGAGGGCCGGGGTGTCGAGGATAAGGTGGCCCTATGCCGACGGCCAGGCCGTCGGCATAGGAGTGGTCCCACCTGACAGCGAAAGGGCCATCGAGTGGATAAGGGTGGCTCTATGCCGACGGCCAGGCCGTCGGCATAGATAGGAGGCCTATGCCAACGGCTATGCCGTCGGCATAGATGGCAACTACTTTTTTTTGAAAAAATAGTCCCACCTCGCCGAGGGAAAAGCAATTTGACCTGTTTAAATAGTTCACTAATCCATACATTATAAGCTCCGGTATTCATTAGACTTATATGAAGAAAATGGACAATTGCTGTGAACTTTTCAGTGCTCGGGCACCGGGCGTGCCCGGGCAGCCGGCCCGGTGCCCGAGCACTAAAAGGTTCACAGCAATTGTACATTTTCAATGATGAATACCGGAGTTTTTAATCAATTCAATTATTACATTTTTAGATTCTTAGTTTACCGTCTGTATGGGATCCGGTACCCGGCACCTGGAGGGGGGAAACGGACGCGTCGGGTCTACACGGAGGGGATCTTGCTGTGGGTGTGGCCCGGATGTTGCTCCAAAGTGTTCCTATGGGCTGACCTACCACAACCGGGTGGATAGGTCCACTGCTCAAAGCCCGTCCGTGCAAAGTCAAAGGGCTAGATCCCGTGGTCAAACGCTACAGGGTTAGGCGGGACGGGGGCCCTGGGGGGGTAGCAATGCCACCCGAGCGTCGCACCGGGCCCCCATACATGCGGGGTGGTGTTGTGGCATGTCCGAAGAGGCGGCACGCGTCTCCGGGGTGTGCCCCCCCTCACGAACGGCGATGACACGGTAGTAGACGTTCTGCGGTAACGATGCGGCGTGAATATTATTAAATACTCGGAGCGCGATAAAATCATGAGTTTTTTACACGACGCGGGCACATGTGCTGTAGGACTGATGGTAATTTTTCATAATTGTTCGTGATGGAGTAGTATCTGAACAATTCCCTCTATGCGGATTGCTCTTCGCGTGTCTACGACTGTGGCCGGCGGCCTCCGGGGGCTAGCATGCCGCCAAATCTTGCGTAGGCGGCCTCTCACAAGTCTGGAAGTGTTGTGGCGGGTGCAAACGCCCGGCACGCGTCTCCGGGGTGTGCCCCCCTCACGGACGGCGCCGCCGCCGGCACCTGGAGGGGGGAAACGGACGCGTCGGGTCTACACGGAGGGGATCTTGCTGTGGGTCTGGCCCGGATGTTGCTCCAAAGTGTTCCTATGGGCTGACCTACCACAACCGGGTGGATAGGTCCACTGCTCAAAGCCCGTCCGTGCAAAGTCAAAGGGCTAGATCCCGTGGTCAAACGCTACAGGGTTAGGCGGGACGGGGGCCCTGGGGGGTAGCAATGCCACCCGAGCGTCGCACCGGGCCCCCATACATGCGGGGTGGTGTGGTGGCATGTCCGAAGAGGCGGCACGCGTCTCCGGGGGTGCCCCCCCTCACGAACGGCGATGACACGGTAGTAGACGTTCTGCGGTAACGATGCGGCGTGAATATTATTAAATACTCGGAGCGCGATAAAATCATGAGTTTTTTACACGACGCGGGCACATGTGCTGTAGGACTGATGGTAATTTTTCATAATTGTTCGTGATGGAGTAGTATCTGAACAATTCCCTCTATGCGGATTGCTCTTCGCGTGTCTACGACTGTGGCCGGCGGCCTCCGGGGGCTAGCATGCCGCCAAATCTTGCGTAGGCGGCCTCTCACAAGTCTGGAAGTGTTGTGGCGGGTGCAAACGCCCGGCACGCGTCTCCGGGGTGTGCCCCCCTCACGGACGGCGCCGCCGCCGGCACCTGGAGGGGGGAAACGGACGCGTCGGGTCTACACGGAGGGGATCTTGCTGTGGGTCTGGCCCGGATGTTGCTCCAAAGTGTTCCTATGGGCTGACCTAACACAACCGGGTGGATAGGTCCACTGCTCAAAGCCCGTCCGTGCAAAGTCAAAGGGCTAGATCCCGTGGTCAAACGCTACAGGGTTAGGCGGGACGGGGGCCCTGGGGGGTAGCAATGCCACCCGAGCGTCGCACCGGGCCCCCATACATGCGGGGTGGTGTGGTGGCATGTCCGAAGAGGCGGCACGCGTCTCCGGGGGGTGCCCCCCCTCACGAACGGCGATGACACGGTAGTAGACGTTCTGCGGTAACGATGCGGCGTGAATATTATTAAATACTCGGAGCGCGATAAAATCATGAGTTTTTTACACGACGCGGGCACATGTGCTGTAGGACTGATGGTAATTTTTCATAATTGTTCGTGATGGAGTAGTATCTGAACAATTCCCTCTATGCGGATTGCTCTTCGCGTGTCTACGACTGTGGCCGGCGGCCTCCGGGGGCTAGCATGCCGCCAAATCTTGCGTAGGCGGCCTCTCACAAGTCTGGAAGTGTTGTGGCGGGTGCAAACGCCCGGCACGCGTCTCCGGGGTGTGCCCCCCTCACGGACGGCGCCGCCGCCGGCACCTGGAGGGGGGAAACGGACGCGTCGGGTCTACACGGAGGGGATCTTGCTGTGGGTCTGGCCCGGATGTTGCTCCAAAGTGTTCCTATGGGCTGACCTACCACAACCGGGTGGATAGGTCCACTGCTCAAAGCCCGTCCGTGCAAAGTCAAAGGGCTAGATCCCGTGGTCAAACGCTACAGGGTTAGGCGGGACGGGGGCCCTGGGGTAGCAAAGCCACCCGAGCGTCGCACCGCGCCCCATACATGCGGGGTGGTGCGGTGGCATGTCCGAAGAGGCGGCACGCGTCTCCGGGGGTGCCCCCCTCACGAACGGCGATGACACGGTAGTAGACGTTCTGCGGTAATGATGCGGCGTGAATATTATTAAATACTCGGAGCGCAATAAAATCATGAGTTTTTCACACGACGCGGGCACATGTGCTGTAGGACTGATGGTAATTTTTCATAATTGTTCGTGATGGAGTAGTATCTGAACAATTCCCTCCATGCGGATTACTCTTCGCGTGTCTACGACTGTGGCCGGCGGCCTCCGGGGGCTAGCATACCGCCAAATCTTGTGTAGGCGGCCTCTCACAAGTCTGGAAGTGTTGTGGCGGGTGCAAACGCCCGGCACGCGTCTCCGGGGTGTGCCCACCCTCACGGACGGCGCCGCCGCCGGCACCTGGAGGGGGAAAACGGACGCGTTGGGTCTACACGGAGGGGATCTTGCTGTGGGTCAGGCCCGGATGTTGCTCCAAAGTGTTCCTATGGGCTGACCTAACACAACCGGGTGGATAGGTCCACTTCTCAAAGCCTGTCCGTGCAAAGTCACAGGGCTAGATCCCGTGGTCAAAGCTACAGGGTTAGGCGGGACGGGGGCCCTGGGGGGGTAGCAATGCCACATACATGCGGGGTGGTGTAGTGGCATGTCCGATGAGGCGGCACGCGTCTCCGGGGTGTGCCCCCCCTCACGAACGGCGATGACATGGTAGTAGACGTTCTGCGGTAACGATGCGGCGTGAATATTATTAAATACTCGGAGCGTGCTAAAATCATGAGTTTTTTACACGACTCGGGCACATGTGCTGTAGGACTGATGGTAATTTTTCATAATTGTTCGTGATGGAGTAGTATCTGAACAATTCCCTGTACGCGGATTGCTCTTCGCGTGTCTACGACTGTGGCCGGCGGCCTCCAGGGGCTTGATTGCCGCCAAATCTTGCGTAGGCGGCCTCTCACAAGTCTGGAAGTGTTGTGGCGGGTGCAAACGCCCGGCACGCGTCTCCGGGGTGTGCCGCCCCTCACGGACGGCGCCGCCGCCGGCACCTGGAGGGGGGAAAGGGAGGCGTCGGGTCTACACGGAGTGGATCTTGCTGTGGGTCTGGCCCGGATATTGCTCCAAAGTGTTCCTATGGGCTTACCTAACACAACCGGGTGGATAGGTCCACTACTCAAAGCCTGTACATGCAAAGTCAAAGGGCTAGATTCCGTGGTCAAACGCTACAGGGTTAGGCGGGACGGGGGCCCTGGGGGGTAGCAATGCCACCCGAGCGTCGCACCGGGCCCTCATACATGCGGGGTGGTGTGGTGGCATGTCCGAAGAGGCGGCACGCGTCTCCGGGGGGTGCTCCCCCTCACGAACGGCGATGACACGGTAGTAGACGTGCTGCGGTAACGATGCGGCATGAATATTATTAAATACTCGGAGCGCGATAAAATCATGAGTTTTTTACACGACGCGGGCACATGTGCTGTAGGACTGATGGTAATTTTTCATAATTGTTCGTGATGGAGTAGTATCTGAACAATTCCCTCTATGCGGATTGCTCTTCGCGTGTCTACGACTGTGGCCGGCGGCCTCCGGGGGCTAGCATGCCGCCAAATCTTGCGTAGGCGGCCTCTCACAAGTCTGGAAGTGTTGTGGCGGGTGCAAACGCCCGGCACGCGTCTCCGGGGTGTGCCCCCCTCACGGACGGCGCCGCCGCCGGCACCTGGAGGGGGGAAACGGACGCGTCGGGTCTACACGGAGGGGATCTTGCTGTGGGTCTGGCCCGGATGTTGCTCCAAAGTGTTCCTATGGGCTGACCTAACACAACCGGGTGGATAGGTCCACTGCTCAAAGCCCGTCCGTGCAAAGTCAAAGGGCTAGATCCCGTGGTCAAACGCTACAGGGTTAGGCGGGACGGGGGCCCTGGGGGGTAGCAATGCCACCCGAGCGTCGCACCGGGCCCCCATACATGCGGGGTGGTGTGGTGGCATGTCCGAAGAGGCGGCACGCGTCTCCGGGGGGTGCCCCCCCTCACGAACGGCGATGACACGGTAGTAGACGTTCTGCGGTAACGATGCGGCGTGAATATTATTAAATACTCGGAGCGCGATAAAATCATGAGTTTTTTACACGACGCGGGCACATGTGCTGTAGGACTGATGGTAATTTTTCATAATTGTTCGTGATGGAGTAGTATCTGAACAATTCCCTCTATGCGGATTGCTCTTCGCGTGTCTACGACTGTGGCCGGCGGCCTCCGGGGGCTAGCATGCCGCCAAATCTTGCGTAGGCGGCCTCTCACAAGTCTGGAAGTGTTGTGGCGGGTGCAAACGCCCGGCACGCGTCTCCGGGGTGTGCCCCCCCTCACGGACGGCGCCGCCGCCGGCACCTGGAGGGGGGAAACGGACGCGTCGGGTCTACACGGAGGGGATCTTGCTGTGGGTCTGGCCCGGATGTTGCTCCAAAGTGTTCCTATGGGCTGACCTAACACAACCGGGTGGATAGGTCCACTGCTCAAAGCCCGTCCGTGCAAAGTCAAAGGGCTAGATCCCGTGGTCAAACGCTACAGGGTTAGGCGGGACGGGGGCCCTGGGGGGTAGCAATGCCACCCGAGCGTCGCACCGGGCCCCCATACATGCGGGGTGGTGTGGTGGCATGTCCGAAGAGGCGGCACGCGTCTCCGGGGTGTGCCCCCCCTCACGAACGGCGATGACACGGTAGTAGACGTTCTGCGGTAACGATGCGGCGTGAATATTATTAAATACTCGGAGCGCGATAAAATCATGAGTTTTTTACACGACGCGGGCACATGTGCTGTAGGACTGATGGTAATTTTTCATAATTGTTCGTGATGGAGTAGTATCTGAACAATTCCCTCTACGCGGATTGCTCTTCGCGTGTCTACGACTGTGGCCGGCGGCCTCCGGGGGCTAGCATGCCGCCAAATCTTGCGTAGGCGGCCTCTCACAAGTCTGGAAGTGTTGTGGCGGGTGCAAACGCCCGGCACGCGTCTCCGGGGTGTGCCCCCCTCACGGACGGCGCCGCCGCCGGCACCTGGAGGGGGGAAACGGACGCGTCGGGTCTACACGGAGGGGATCTTGCTGTGGGTCTGGCCCGGATGTTGCTCCAAAGTGTTCCTATGGGCTTACCTAACACAACCGGGTGGATAGGTCCACTCCTCAAAGCCCGTCCGTGCAAAGTCAAAGGGCTAGATTCCGTGGTCAAACGCTACAGGGTTTGGCGGGACGGGGGCCTGGGGGGTAGCAATGCCACCCGAGCGTCGCACCGGGCCCTCATACATGCGGGGTGGTGTGGTGGCATGTCCGAAGAGGCGGCACGCGTCTCCGGGGGTGACCCCCCCCCCCCTCACGAACGGCGATGACACGGTAGTAGACGTTCTGCGGTAACGATGCGGCGTGAATATTATTAAATACTCGGAGCGCGATAAAATCATGAGTTTTTTACACGACGCGGGCACATGTGCTGTAGGACTGATGGTAATTTTTCATAATTGTTCGTGATGGAGTAGTATCTGAACAATTCCCTCTACGCGGATTGCTCTTCGCGTGTCTACGACTGTGGCCGGCGGCCTCCGGGGGCTAGCATGCCGCCAAATCTTGCGAAGGCGGCCTCTCACAAGTCTGGAAGTGTTGTGGCGGGTGCAAACGCCCGGCACGCGTCTCCGGGGTGTGCCCCCCCTCACGGACGGCGCCGCCGCCGGCACCTGGAGGGGGGAAACGGACGCGTCGGGTCTACACGGAGGGGATCTTGCTGTGGGTCTGGCCCGGATGTTGCTCCAAAGTGTTCCTATGGGCTGACCTAACACAACCGGGTGGATAGGTCCACTGCTCAAAGCCCGTCCGTGCAAAGTCAAAGGGCTAGATTCCGTGGTCAAACGCTACAGGGTTAGGCGGGACGGGGGCCCTGGGGGGTAGCAATGCCACCCGAGCGTCGCACCGGGCCCCCATACATGCAGGGTGGTGTGGTGGCATGTCCGAAGAGGCGGCACGCGTCTCCGGGGTGTGCCCCCCTCACGAACGGCGATGACACGGTAGTAGACGTTCTGCGGTAACGATGCGGCGTGAATATTATTAAATACTCGGAGCGCGATAAAATCATGAGTTTTTTACACGACGCGGGCACATGTGCTGTAGGACTGATGGTAATTTTTCATAATTGTTCGTGATGGAGTAGTATCTGAACAATTCCCTCTATGCGGATTGCTCTTCGCGTGTCTACGACTGTGGCCGGCGGCCTCCGGGGGCTAGCATGCCGCCAAATCTTGCGTAGGCGGCCTCTCACAAGTCTGGAAGTGTTGTGGCGGGTGCAAACGCCCGGCACGCGTCTCCGGGGTGTGCCCCCCCTCACGGACGGCGCCGCCGCCGGCACCTGGAGGGGGGAAACGGACGCGTCGGGTCTACACGGAGGGGATCTTGCTGTGGGTCTGGCCCGGATGTTGCTCCAAAGTGTTCCTATGGGCTGACCTAACACAACCGGGTGGATAGGTCCACTGCTCAAAGCCCGTCCGTGCAAAGTCAAAGGGCTAGATCCCGTGGTCAAACGCTACAGGGTTAGGCGGGACGGGGGCCCTGGGGGGTAGCAATGCCACCCGAGCGTCGCACCGGGCCCTCATACATGCGGGGTGGTGTGGTGGCATGTCCGAAGAGGCGGCACGCGTCTCCGGGGTGTGCCCCCCCTCACGAACGGCGATGACACGGTAGTAGACGTTCTGCGGTAACGATGCGGCGTGAATATTATTAAATACTCGGAGCGCGATAAAATCATGAGTTTTTTACACGACGCGGGCACATGTGCTGTAGGACTGATGGTAATTTTTCATAATTGTTCGTGATGGAGTAGTATCTGAACAATTCCCTCTATGCGGATTGCTCTTCGCGTGTCTACGACTGTGGCCGGCGGCCTCCGGGGGCTAGCATGCCGCCAAATCTTGCGTAGGCGGCCTCTCACAAGTCTGGAAGTGTTGTGGCGGGTGCAAACGCCCGGCACGCGTCTCCGGGGTGTGCCCCCCCTCACGGACGGCGCCGCCGCCGGCACCTGGAGGGGGAAACGGACGCGTCGGGTCTACACGGAGGGGATCTTGCTGTGGGTCTGGCCCGGATGTTGCTCCAAAGTGTTCCTATGGGCTGACCTACCACAACCGGGTGGATAGGTCCACTGCTCAAAGCCCGTCCGTGCAAAGTCAAAGGGCTAGATCCCGTGGTCAAACGCTACAGGGTTAGGCGGGACGGGGGCCTGGGGGGTAGCAATGCCACCCGAGCGTCGCACCGGGCCCCCATACATGCGGGGTGGTGTGGTGGCATGTCCGAAGAGGCGGCACGCGTCTCCGGGGTGTGCCCCCCCTCACGAACGGCGATGACACGGTAGTAGACGTTCTGCGGTAACGATGCGGCGTGAATATTATTAAATACTCGGAGCGCGATAAAATCATGAGTTTTTTACACGACGCGGGCACATGTGCTGTAGGACTGATTGTAATTTTTCATAATTGTTCGTGATGGAGTAGTATCTGAACAATTCCCTCTATGCGGATTGCTATTCACGTGTCTACGACTGTGGCCAGCGGCCTCCGGGGGCTAGCATGCCGCCAAATCTTGCGTAGGCGGCCTCTCACAAGTCTGGAAGTGTTGTGGCGGGTGCAAACGCCCGGCACGCGTCTCCGGGGTGTGCCCCCCCTCACGGACGGCGCCGCCGCCGGCACCTAGAGGGGGGAAACGGACACGTCGGGTCTACACGGAGGGGATCTTGCTGTGGGTCTGGCCCGGATGTTGCTCCAAAGTGTTCCTATGGGCTGACCTAACACAACTGTGTGGATAGGTCCACTGCTCAAAGCCCGTCCGTGCAAAGTCAAAGTGCTAGATTCCGTGGTCAAGCGCTACAGGGTTTGGCGGGACGGGGGGCCTGGGGGGGTAGCAATGCCACCCGAGCGTCGCACCGGGCCCTCATACATGCGGGGTGGTGTGGTGGCATGTCCGAAGAGGCGGCACGCGTCTCCGGGGGGTGCCCCCCTCACGAACGGCGATGACACGGTAGTAGACGTTCTGCGGTAACGATGCGGCGTGAATATTATTAAATACTCGGAGCGCGATAAAATCATGAGTTTTTTACACGACGCGGGCACATGTGCTGTAGGACTGATGGTAATTTTTCATAATTGTTCGTGATGGAGTAGTATCTGAACAATTCCCTCTATGCGGATTGCTCTTCGCGTGTCTACGACTGTGGCCGGCGGCCTCCGGGGGCTAGCATGCCGCCAAATCTTGCGTAGGCGGCCTCTCACAAGTCTGGAAGTGTTGTGGCGGGTGCAAACGCCCGGCACGCGTCTCCGGGGTGTGCCCCCCTCACGGACGGCGCCGCCGCCGGCACCTGGAGGGGGAAACGGACGCGTCGGGTCTACACGGAGGGGATCTTGCTGTGGGTCTGGCCCGGATGTTGCTCCAAAGTGTTCCTATGGGCTGACCTAACACAACCGGGTGGATAGGTCCACTGCTCAAAGCCCGTCCGTGCAAAGTCAAAGGGCTAGATCCCGTGGTCAAACGCTACAGGGTTAGGCGGGACGGGGGCCCTGGGGGGGTAGCAATGCCACCCGAGCGTCGCACCGGGCCCCATACATGCGGGGTGGTGTGGTGGCATGTCCGAAGAGGCGGCACGCGTCTCCGGGGTGTGCCCCCCCCCTCACGAACGGTGATGACACGGTTGTAGACGTTCTGCGGTCACGATGCGGCATGAATATTATTAAATACTCGGAGCGCGCTAAAATCATGAGTTTTTTACACGACGCGGGCACATGTGTTGTAGGACTGATGGTAATTTTTCTTAATTGTTCGTGATGGAGTAGTATCTGAACAATTCCCTCTACGCGGATTGCTCTTCGCGTGTCTACGACTGTGGCCGGCGGCCTCCGGGGGCTAGCATGCCGCCAAATCTTGCGTAGGCGGCCTCTCACAAGTCTGGAAGTGTTGTGGCGGGTGCAAACGCCCGGCACGCGTCTCCGGGGTGTGCCCCCCCTCACGGACGGCGCCGCCGCCGGCACCTGGAGGGGGGAAACGGACGCGTCGGGTCTACACGGAGGGGATCTTGCTGTGGGTCTGGCCCGGATGTTGCTCCAAAGTGTTCCTATGGGCTGACCTAACACAACCGGGTGGATAGGTCCACTGCTCAAAGCCCGTCCGTGCAAAGTCAAAGGGCTAGATCCCGTGGTCAAACGCTACAGGGTTAGGCGGGACGGGGGGGCTGGGGGGGTAGCAATGCCACCCGAGCGTCGCACCGGGCCCCCATACATGCGGGGTGGTGTGGTGGCATGTCCGAAAAGGCGGCACGCGTCTCTGGGGTTTGGCCCCCTCCAAGTGACGGCGGCACTGCCTTGCGTGCAGGGGGGCACACCGCGGAGCCCCAAGACGGGCGTCTACGCATGCCTGAACACTTTCACATATGCATCGGGACCCGTGCGATGTTTCGGTGACATAGCTACACCCCGAATCCCCCCACCAACCAGAATTCCCTCCGTGTCGACAGTTTCCCCCCTCCATGACACGGCGATAGCGACGTTCGTAACGGGGGCAATCGATATACCATCAGGGTACTTTTTTTAGATAAGGCATAATTATCTTATGGAAAAACAAAAATTAAAATAAAGTAAAAATAAAAAAATAAAGTAAAAATAAAAAATTAAGTAAAATAAATGTATGCCGACGGCAAGGCCGTCGGCATATCTGTGCACACACGGAGATGCAGTCCCACGGATCGATGACGTGGCAGAGCGGCCTATGCCCACTGCTATGCCGTAGGCATACCTTTGCCATAGATAGTATAAAGCAAAATTAAAAATCAAACTAAATAAATATATGCCGTCGGCATAGCTGCGCACACGGATCGATGACGTGGCAGAGGGGCATGGGCCAGGTCTATGCCGACGGCTATGCCGTAGGCATACCTCTGCCATAGATATGCCGACGGCCGGCGTTACCTCCCGTCGGCGTAGTTTCAACGCCGTCAAACGGTCAGCGCTGACCGGGTAGGTGGGCCCAGGCTATGCCGATGGCCGCGCCTATGCCGACGGTCCCCCTAGGCATATCACGAGCGGTCCCGACGGCCACGTCTATACCGACGGCCCCGTCTATGGCGACGGCCCCGTCGGCATAGATGGATGTATGCCGACGGCTTTTCTACACCTACGGCCTGTCCTTGGCCGTCGGCATAGGTCCATCTATGCCGACGGGGGCCGTCGGCATAGATGAGGCTGTCGGCGCAAGCAGTTGTTCTGGTAGTGAATGATGGCAGGTGCAAATAATTGTGCGGAACAGTCACACGTATATACTAGAAACAAGAGCAAGGCAACTAATTCAAATGATGACATGTTAATCGTATGGAACTGTCAACCAAAAAGAATGCATTGAGCATCGTGCGCACCTCTTCTGGTCCTTGGAGACCGCTTCAATGAACTCAACTAGATCCGCTGCTACCTTCAACCCAGATTTTGGGTCCTTTATACCCCGCAGTATGCCAGAGTAGGCCTTGCATATTCCCTGTCTAAGCTGGATACCGTAATCGACCTTATCGTCGTCAAAAACATTGGCACAATATATTGGGTTAGCAGCTTCTTTCAGCTTTTTCCTAACTGCCTGCAGGTACCTGTCCTCAAAAATCTTGCCGATAGCAAGAGCAATCTCTCCAAAGCATGCCAAAATCTGAGGTTTAAGCTCGGGTTTTGAGAGACCTTTGTAAAGAACACCCATCATATAATCACAGCATGGCAGGATTTCATCTCCCAAGGCATGAAAGATAGTGCCAATCACCTCTAAATAGATTGGGAGAATAGCTTCACACTGTAATACTGCAAAAAATTTGGCATGTGATCCAGAAACTTTGGACCGACGGCACGAGCGAGAGCACCAATGGCGAGCGCTGCTTTATCACGTGCGGTAGAGCAGTCGCAGGTCAGGACACGGCAAAACTGAAGCAACATAAATGGAGCAGACTCCCTAACCTTGTCCGGGTGGAGTGAATTGCCGAGTTTCTCGATTATGGCGTGCAGTACGTCCAACAGCAACGCCTGAAGATTGTGCTTGTTAGTCTTGTCATCTGATGAAATTGCCTTGGCATCAAGCGCGGTGTTTAATCTTCTCATGATAGAATGCATTAAAACTATAATAGCTAGTACAGCTTCCAAATCCCATATGTTGCTTACTCTCACAACCTCAATCAATGCTTCATAAGCAGATGCAGATGCTGGAAGCCCGAAAGGGCTTTTCTTATGGAAAACGTTCGCCGGTCGCTCGCGCACATGTACTGGACCCATGGGTGCTCAATTCTCGCCACATACCTCATCACGTGTTGCAGTTCCCCTTTTTCTTATCGATTTGACCAGGAAGCCGCAACTTCCCCTCTCTTCTCACAAATCACAGCCATCGCTGCGCACAACGGACACCAATCGCCGATGTAAATCGAGAGGAGGCAGGCGCTGCTGCATGGAGTCCAGGGGGAGGGAGGTGCTGTGTTTCTTGGCCTGCGGTTTTTGCTGGCGAATCTGGTGCTGCGGCTGCGGTGGCCCCCGATGGCAGCTGGCCGGAGCCAAGGGAGAGACGAGCGTGAGTTGTGATGCGGGACGACAACGGCGACTCGAGGTGCCGGAGTGCTACATCCGCGTTGTGCCTGGAGCTAGGACCGGTGCGCCGAGGTGCGGGGGCATGCTGGAACCGGCGAGGCGGAGTGCTACCACCGGCGAAGAGCAGTGCTTCAACCGGATTCGGCGAGAGGTGCCATCGGCGGCAATTTTTGCTACAACTAGGTTTTTGTTTTGCTGGAATAGTGGATTTGTTTGCAAGGATGGGGGCTGTTTTTTGCTGGAACCAACTCCAATTTTTGCTGCTGCCATCTATGATTTTGCTACTACCATCCTTCTGATTTTTGCTAGTGCCTGTCTTTGATTTTTGCTGAAACGAGTTTCAAATATCTGCTACCACCGCCCTTTGTTTTTGCAGCTACCGTATTTGATTTTTGCTATCACCCTTTCTTTTTGATTTTTTGTTGGACTAGTAATAATGTACGTGCAATGCACGTTTATATTAGGTAGGATATTAATTCACCCGCAAAAAATGGTAGGATATTAATTGCACGTTATATTAGGTAAGATATATCTGTCGCACGTTGGTATTTGGTAAGATATCAATTACTTTCGTTGAATGGTAGAATATTAATTACATGGCAGATTTCAAGGGATAGCGTTGAGTCAAAACATGTTTATAACCAATGGCAGTGATGGGTAATTAGAGCGTTAAACGTGTTTGGTGCTCAACATTGGAGCGATTTGAAGCGCTAGATAACATGATTTGACGATCGAGATGGTTTGGATCTGCCCATTTGGGTCTTTTTATATTGGTATAGAGTCATCCTTTTGCTGGAACCAGCGAAGTATTTTGCTGGGAACAGCAAATTATTCTGCTGGAACTGGCTTCCTCCGTAAACACGGCCCGGGCGGCCGCTTTTCTTCCCTCGTGCGAGATGTGCCAGGGGAGGAACGAAATTGGCAAAAGCTGGAACCGGCGCACAATTTTGCTGGAATCAGCACCCAATTTTGCTGGTACCGGCCACGACGACGACTACAGTAGGAGCAACGAACTAGTGAGGATGTTTCAACCTGCAGGCTTTTTTGCTGGAACCGACAGCGTGTTTTGCTACATGGGGTAGACACACGCGGGGCACGAGCGATGAGACCATCGAGTCAGCGAGGTGCGCCGGCAAGCGGTGACTGCGAGCCGACGAGCGGCGCCATGGAGCCAGAGGCCGCGGGGGAACGACGAGCAAGCAGGGGATGTTCGCAACTGCCGTCGCTCGCGAGAAGAGGAGAAACTTGCGCGAGGCAATTCTATGGTCCAGGGCGCGTGCATCGGGCGGCTGCGCGTCGACCGGCCCAAATTTCGGCCGGTCGACCGGTGCCTAGTACTGCCCTTTTCTTATCAAGTTCTGAAGCAGAAAGGAGAGCATCGATAACACCACCAAGAAAAGGTGAAAGCTCAGATGAGATTTTCTCTTTTGAATGGTGTAACTCAGATGACATTGACTCATCATAACCTCGGGCAAGAAAATATATAGCTCCACAGACCTCCTTGAACACTTGTGGAACATCTCTACCACTCTTTCACAACACAGCCATGATGCGAGGGAAGTCTTCATTTGTGAAAATTCTCTTATCGAGAGCTGGAGAATGCAGAAGCTCAAACGCCCGCCCAAGAGTGCATGCAGCGGTGCCTCTTGCCTCCATGTGTGGGTCTTCCATCCCGTCCATCAACAAACCGACCACGGGAGCGAGTTTCTCAATAGAGGGCCCTTCAAGGATAACACCTAGTACAGAAATAGCTGTCTTGCGACTCCGCCAATCTGCCATTTTGAAGTTATCCTCGACAAACTGCATTGCAAGTGGGACAATTGAATCCCCGATAATTCTAGCGACAAGGCCTAGGCATGTCTTATGTCGGAGTAATGAGCCACGGGTCAGCTAACCCGAGACCAAGAACCTTTCAAGACATCGGGGCTGGCTGCGCCCCTCAAGGCGTCAAGACGAGGTGCCGCCTTCTGATGGCCGGCTGGAGCAATAGCCGGCCACCCGTAGACGGCCGAGTTTCAAAAGCCGGCATCAAGACAAGCCGACTACTGGTGGGCGGTTTCCAGAGAAGCCGGCCCCTAGCACTCGGCCCGTGGCGCCCACGAAACCTGCGACCTCGCCAAGAAAGACAAGACAGGGAGTGGCTACAGTGTAGCCCATCCACCCCCCTGGTCCAAGGATGGGCGTGGCCACAGTGCACCGTACAGGCTGAGATCTCCGCCCGGCGCGGCACTGTTGCCACTCCACCCCTGACGTCACCACAAGCAGGCGGAGCCCTGCTCCCACGAGGGCTTGTCGGCACGGCCCAGGGAGGACGGGCCCCACCGATAGCCGAGAGCCCGGAAGACGGCTAGAGCCCCACCAGTCGGACCCGACGGAGGTCGGCCCCCAGCAGTCGGCCCGCCCCTTTCTCGGGGCCCACTCGCCATTAACCAGACGAGACACGGAGTGGCTACAGTAATCGTCCGCCAGGCGGCGGGGCTGTAGCCACGCTCCCCTGACCGAGTCGGCGTCATTAGCATCACGACAACAGTTATCAGCAGCCCACAAGACCCGCGAGCGGCGGAGGCGGCCTGTCGGCTCAGTACCAGACCAGTCGGCGGGCCCCAGCAGCCGGCAAAGGGTTCCAAACCTGTTAGAACTAGACCGACCCATAGAGAGAGGAGGGAGCTAGCCTTGCTTTCTTTCACCTCTAGCAAACAGCTCGAGGAGCACCATTGTACTCACTAGTGCCTTAGTGATCATGCGGAGACCCGGCAGAGCAGGACTAGGGGTGTTATCTCCTAGGAGAGCTCCGAACCTGGGTAAAGTGCGCCGGCGTTCGTGTCTACGCCTTATCCCGCTTCCAGGCACCGGCGACGTTCTACTTGCTCCCACCATGATAAACCATCCTTTGGCAAATGTCGCACCCAACCCCCGACATTTGGCGCCCACCGTGGGACGAGGTGCACCGTCGTCCGGAGACCTGTTCTGGACGGGAACCTTTTTCTCCCTGGCTAGCGCAGCCAGCTCGGCACGCCGGACGGAGTCTGCGCTGACGCGCTGCATGGCGCGGAGGTCACCTACGCGGCAAGCTGCCTCGCCGATCTTGTTGGCGAGGTTCGCCTCTCCGACGAGCTCGCGTCCGATGCGGGCACCGATGGCCCCGAGAGCCGCCTCGTCAGCCTCCTTGATGAGCTCCACGTCGCCAGCGAGCCCGTTGTAGACTTGGAATCTGTTGGCTCCACCGACCCGATGCTTGTCGATTCCGACACTGCGTCGCTTGACGCGTTCCCCACCAACGTGGTGGTCTACGACGAGCCTCTTCCTCGCGCGGAGAGCAGCGAAAGCGCCGTCATGGAGGTGCTTGTCATCGGCCACGGCGAGCACTCCGGCGGAGGTGCTCATGACCCGCTCGATGCGGCACTGCAAGACCTGACGGCGCCCATTCCAGAAGACGCCGACGCCGAGATGCTGGAAGCACGCCGCGCCCAGCTAGTCGAGAGCGCCAAGAAGCTGGCCAACATGAGGCGCCTGTCGGAGGCTACCAGCGCGAGATGGACCGCACTGTGGGTGGCACGCCGGCTCCTGGTGGGCCTAGCCGCATCGGCATGGTCCAGCAACGCGGCGCGGCCATCGCCAGCCTATTCGGGGCAGATCGCCCCGTCTACGCCACGCCCGCGGAAAACATACGAGCTGCCCAGGCGGCAGCAGAAGAGCTGGACAAGTTTGAGGGCGAAGAGCGTCGCCAGATGGAGGAGCGCGTCCACCGACTCCTCGACGCGGCTGCTGAGCAGCACGAGGCCGGCTGCCGTACTGAGGCTCCCAACCGGCGGAATGACGATCCGCCTCCCCGCCGAGATCAAGGCGCGACATCCCGGACGCCCACTGGTGGCGTCCGCGGAAGAAGAGACAAGGAGCCGGCTGCCAGCCGCAGCCGGACTCGCCTCACCATCGAGCCCGACCAAGATGACCGCCCAAGAGCAGTAGAATGATGGGATGACTATCCGCCTCCTCCCCCTCGCAGGGAAAGGCGTGTCTCCCCGCCGCCTGTCGAACACCCGACAATCGGTGACCGCCTTGGCCGCCGAGAAGGAGTCGGAGAGAACGATGCCCGCCACCGGATCGACCGTCTCAACCGATCCCTGGCGCTAGAAGAAGAAGATGAGCTGGGTCCGCCTTGTTTTGGACCCCGCATTCGAGTTGAGCCCTTCCCCAAAGGGTTCACGCTCCCGAGAGATACGCCCAAATACACCGGCTCCGTAAAGCCGAAGGACTGGCTGGTCGACTACTCCACAGCCGTCAGCATCGCAAACGGCAAGAAGCGCGTTGCCGTGAAGTACGTTCCGCTCATGCTCCAGGGCACGGCCCGGACATGGCTGAACAGCCTGAAGCCCCGCAGCATCAATAGGTAGGTTGACTTCACCGAAGCCTTCATCTGCAACTTCACCAGCACATACAAGCGGCCGCCCAAGCCTCGGCAGCTCTCCTTGTGCGTCCAAGGCCCTAACGAGTCGACTCGTGACTATCTCACGCGCTGGGCCGAGCTCCACAACTCTTGCGAGGGCATGCATGAGGTGCAGGCCATCGAGTACTTCACCGCCGGGTGCCGAGAGGGCATCCTTCTCAAGCACAGGTTTCTCTGTGACGAGCCGGCAACCCTCGACGAGCTGCTGAACATAGCAGATAAATACGCCACGGCCGACTCCTCCATGAAGGCAGAGATCCAAGTTGATGCATCTGGCAAAGTGGCTCCTCCAGCTCCTCGGGCCCTGGCTGGTGACACCATTCGGCGTCAGCCACCCAACGACAACAAACGCAAGGCCGCGCAGCCGACTTCCACAAGCCGGCAGGTGGCGACAGTCGAAGACCAGCAGCCGGAAGGGCAGCCTCCATCCAAGCGCCAGAAGGGCGGCAAGCCCAATTGGCTGCCCGCTTTCTCGTATGAGCAGACCCTTGACGCGCCCTGCAAGTTCCACAGTGGTGCGAAGCCGTCCAACCACACCACTCGGAAGTGTCATTGGCTCACCAGGATCGCCAAGGGTGACGGCCTTCTGCCTCCTTCGCCTGCTGGGCAGCCGCCTCCTCCTCCCCCCCAGCAACCTGCGGGTCGACCTGTCGGAGCATACCAGACGAGTATCCTGAAGAGCACGGAGCCTATGTCTTTTTCACCAGCGTGGCCGACGATAAGCACAGTAGACGGCAACGACAGCAAGAAGTGAATGCGGTGGCATCAGAGACCCACGAGTTCATGCATTCCTTCGAGAAGCCCATCGGCTGGAGCAGAGCCGACCACCCGGAAGTAATGCCCAATCCCGGCTCCTACGCCCTGGTTCTGGATGCCACTTTTGCCACAGATAGGCGAGCTACTCGCTTTTCCCGAGTTCTGATAGATGGCGGCAGCAGCATCAACATCCTGTACAAGGATACCATGGAGAAGTTAGGAATCAAACAAAGGCAGCTTCAGCCCAGCCGGACCGTATTCCATGGCATAGTTCCTGGCCTTTCCTGCTCACCAATCGGCAAGATCCAGATAGACGTCCTCTTTGGAGACAAAGATCACTTCCGCCGAGAGCCAGTCTGGTTTGAGGTGGTCGACCTTGAGAGCCCCTATCAAGCACTACTTGGCCGGCCTGCTCTGGCCAAGTTCATGGCGGTCCCCCACTATGCTTACCTCAAGATGAAGATGCCGAGTTCCAAGGGAATTCTGACCATAGCAGGGGATTACAAGAAGTCATCCACTTGCGTAGCAGATAGCAGCCGGCTGGCCGAGTCCCTTGTGATCGCGACCGAGAAGCGGCTCCTTGACCGAGTTGTGGCGATGGCAGGCAAGTAGCCGGAAATGTCACCCAACCCCAAGGAGTCGGAAGCCGAGGGCTCGTTCAAGCCGGCCAAAGAGACAAAGAAGATACCCTTGGACTCGGAGCACCCGGAGAGGTACGCTGTCATAGGTGCAAACCTTGACAGCAAATAGGAAGGCGAGCTCGTTGATTTCCTCCGTGAGAATCGGGACATCTTTGCATGGTCACCTAAGGACATGCCGGGTGTTCAAACGGATTTCGCCGAGCACAAGTTACATGTCCGGTCCGATGCCAAGCCAGTCAGGCAGCCCTTGCGCCGCCTGTCAGAAGAGAAGAGAAGAGTCATTGGAGAAGAGATAGCCCGGCTGCTGGCAGCCAGCTTCATCATGGAAGTGTTCTTTCCAGAGTGGCTGGCCAACCTAGTCCTTGTGCTTAAGAAAAACAAGCAGTGGCACATGTGTATTGATTACACCAGCATCAATAAAGCCTTCCCCAAAGATCCATTTGCTTTGCCGAGAATTGACCAAGTGATAGATTCCACAGCCGGATGCGAGCTGTTGAGTTTTTTGGACGCATACTCAGGGTATCACCAGATCAAGCTGAACCCGGCCGACAGGCTGAAGACCGCCTTCATCACACCATTTGGAGCCTTCTGCTACTTGACCATGACGTTTGGCTTGAGGAATGCCGGCGCCACGTTTCAACTTTGCATGCAGAAGTGCCTCCTCAAGCAACTCGGCGGGAACGCCCACGTTTATGTGGACGATGTTGTGGTGAAGACGGAGAAGCGTGGAACACTGCTAGAAGACCTCAAGGAGACTTTTGAGAACTTGCGCCGATTTCAAATCAAGCTCAACCCGGAGAAATGCGTCTTCGGAGTACCAGCTGGCCAGCTTCTTGGCTTCCTGGTCTCAGAGCGCGGCATAGAGTGCAACCCTGTGAAGATCAAGGCCATCGAGAGGATGGAAGTGCCCACCCGACTGCTCGACGTACAAAAGTTCACCGACTGTTTGGCGTCCATCAGCCGTTTCATCAGTCGGCTGGGAGAGAAGGCCCTTCCCCTGTACCAGCTCATGAAGAAGACTACTTTTTTCGAGTGGAACGACAAGGCTGATGAAGCTTTTCTCCAACTCAAGAAGATGTTGACTACTCCACCTGTCCCGGCGGCTCCGACCCCTAATGAGCCCATGCTCCTCTACATCGCCGCCACCAGCCGGGTGGTCAGCACAGTCATAGTGGTAGAACGCAAGGAGGAAGGCAAGGCACTACCAGTCCAGAGACCGGTGTATTACCTGAGTGAAGTGCTGTCAGCCTCCAAGCAAAACTACCCCCACTATCAGAAGATGTGCTACGGCGTGCACTTTGCCGCCAAGAAATTGAAGCCGTATTTTCAAGAGCACCCAATCACTGTTGTCTGCACTGCTCCGCTTGCCGAGATCATTGGAAGCCGGGATGCCTCAGGACGAGTGGCTAAATGGGCCATAGCGTTGGCCCCCTACACCATCTACTACCAGCCCCGCACCGCCATCAAGTCACAAGCACTGGCCGACTTCTTCGTCGACTGGGCCGAGACCGAGTACCTGCCGCCAGCGCCGGACTCCACCCATTGGCGGATGCACTTTGATGGTTCCAAGATGCGCACCGGTTTAGGAGCCGGCATCGTCCTCACCTCTCCCAAAGGCGACATGCTCAGATATGTGCTGCAAATTCACTTTGCTGCCTCCAACAACGTCGGTGAATACGAGGCACTCATTCACAGGCTCCGGCTTGCCAAAGAACTCGGCATTCGCCGGATCCTGTGCTATGGTGACTCTAACTTGGTGGTCCAGCAGTCGTCGGGCGACTGGGACGCCAAAGATGCAAACATGGAGAGCTACCGCTTCCTCGTACAGCAACTCAGTGGATACTTTGAAGGGTGCGAGATTCTCCATGTGCCAAGGAATGACAATGAGCAAGTAGATGCCTTGGCACGAATCGGATCCACCCGTCAAGCAATACCAACCGGCGTCGCCCTACAACGCCTCCTCAAGCCATTTGTCAAGCCATCGCCAGAGTCGGATTCCATCTTTGTGCCGGCTCCTCCTGAAGCAGCCGGATCCAACTTGAGGACCCCAGCAGCCGGCACGAGGAATCCGGCAGGCGACCCAGGGACTGCAACAGCCCCACCCGGCCCAGGGACTTCAGAACCCGGCTCGGGGACCGCAGCAGTCGGCCCGGGGACTTCATCGACTCACAAAGCGGCAGCCGACTCGAACCCGCCGCCTCCCGGCCCAACCGCCCTCGTCCAAGTTGCAGTCCTAGCAGTTGAAGAAATTGCAGCACCATCATGGGCCCAGCCCATCCTCAACTTCTTGGTAAACAAACAGTTGCCGACGGATGAGATCTCGGCCCGGCAAGTGCAACGCCGGGCAGCTGCATACACCATAGTCAATAGAGAGCTTGTAAGGCGCAGTGTCACTGGTGTCTACCAGCGCTGCGTTGAGCCGGAGCAAGGCCAAGCAATCCTCAAAGACATCCATCAAGGCGAGTGTGGTCACCACGCGGCTTCAAGAGCACTTGTCGCCAAAGCTTTCCGCCATGGTTTTTTCTGGCCGACTGCTCTAGAAGACGCCAAAGACTTGGTCCAGAAATGCAAAGGGTGCCAGAAGTTCCGCTCCAAGCCACATCAGTCGGCTTCCGCACTCAAGACTATCCCCATTGCCTGGCCCTTTGCCGTCTGGGGCCTGGACATGGTGGGACCATTCAAGACTGCACGAGGCGGCATGACTCATCTGCTTGTCGCGGTGGACAAGTTCACCAAGTGGATAGAAGCAAAACCAATCAAGAAGCTGAATGGTCCGACTGCTGTGACTTTCATCTCCGACATCACCATCCGGTATGGCATACCGCACAGCATCATCACCGACAATGGCACAAACTTTGCCAAAGGCGCCTTGGCCCGTTTCTGTGTGACGCAGGGCATCCGACTGGACTTAGCGTCTGTTGCCCATCCGCAGTCAAACGGCCAGGTGGAGCGAGCAAACGGCCTCATTTTGCCCGGCATCAAGCCTCGACTGGTCGAGCCTCTGGAGCGTTCGGTCGGCTGCTGGCTCGACGAGCTGCCAGCCGTCCTCCTCTGGAGCCAGCGCACAACTCCGAACAAGTCAACTGGCTTCACGCCTTTCTTCCTCGTCTACGGTGCCGAAGCCGTCATCCTCGACGGACATAGAATTCGACTCTCCTCGAGTCACCATGTACACCGAAGAGGAGGCAGAAGAAGCGCGTCAAGACGGTGTCGATCTGCTGGAAGAGGGCCGGCTGTTGGCACTCAGCCGGTCCAGCATCTACCAGCGGAGCCTTCGCCGGTACTACAACCGGAAGGTCAAGCCGAGATCTTTCTAAGAGGGAGACCTTGTGCTCCGGCTGATCCAGCGAACAGCCGGCCAGCACAAGCTCTTAGCGCCTTGGGAAGGCCCCTTCATCATCAGCAAGGTGTTGGGCAACGACTCCTACTACCTGATCGACGCTCAGAAGCCTCGAGCGCGCAAGAGGGATGACTCTGGCAAGGAGACGAAGCGGCCATGGAATGCAAATCTCCTCTGAAGATTTTACAGTTGATGCAGTATGTACCATGCTACCTTTTGTATTAAAGTACGAAGACTCCGGGTCCCCCGAACAGAGCTCGGGGACTGCCCTCTTTTATCTATATGATAAGAATTATGCCTATGAATGTGTCATTATCTTTATGTCACTTGGCACCGGGTCCGACTAGTCGGCCCGGGGACTCACTGAGGGAGTCCTGGAGTAGGGGGTCCTCGGACAGCCGGACTGTATCCTTTGGCCGGACTATTGGACTATGAAGATACAAGATTGAAGACTTCGTCCTGTGTCCGGATGGGACTCTCCTTGGCGTGGAAGGCAAGCTTGGCCATAGGATATGTAGATCTCCTCCCTTGTAACCGACTCTGTGTAACCCTAGCCCCCTCCGGTGTCTATATAAACCGGAGGGTTTAGTCCGTAGGACAAGAACAATCAGACCATAGGCTAGCTTCTAGGGTTTAGCCTCTATGATCTCGTGGTAGATCAACTCTTGTAATACTCATATCATCAAGATCAATCAAGCAGGAAGTAGGGTATTACCTCCATCGAGAGGGTCCGAACCTGGGTAAACATCATGTCCCCCGCCTCCTGTTACCTTCCGCCTTAGACGCACAGTTCGGGACCCCTACCCGAGATCCGCCGGTTTTGACACCGACATTGGTGCTTTCATTGAGAGTTCCACTTTGCCGTCGCCGTAAGGCTAGATGACTCCTTCGATCAGCGGCAACGACGCGATCCAGGGTGAGGCTTTCCTCCCTGGACAGATCTTCGTATTCGGCGGCTTCGTACTGCGGGCCAACTTGCTTGGCCATCTGGAGCAGATCGAGAGCTACGCCCCTGGCCATCAGGTCAGGTTTGGAAACTTGAACTATACCGCCGACATCCGCGAAGACTTGATCTTCGATGGATTCGAACCCATGTCAGGTGCGCCGTACAATCACGACGAGCATGACTTAGCTCTGTCGTCGGACAGTGTTTGGGAGATCACCCCTGCAACTACTCCGGCCCTCAATCCGGAATAGATTGTGCCATCCAAGGACGGGTGGATGGACCCCGCCATGGAGGCCGCACACTCAGTGGCGATAGAGCCGAATACTGACTTCACCTCCTGCGAGACCCGTGTTGCCGAACTGTTGGATTCGCCCCCGGCCATGGGCTCCGAGCCGCCTGCGTCCGTGCCTATCGAATCCGATTGGGCACCAATCATGGAGTTTACCTCCGCGGATATCTTCCAGCACTCGCCCTTTGGCGACGTACTAAACTCGTTGAGGTCTCTCTCCCTGTCAGGAGACCCTTGGCCGAACTATGTCCGGCTAGAATGGGATGCAGACGACGAAGAAATTTGCTCCCCACCCGCCACCCACTTAGTAGCCACTGTCGACGATTTAATCGACATGCTCGACTTCGGCTCCGAAGACGTCGACGGTATGGACGACGATGCAGGAGACGAACAGGAACCACCGCCCACAGGGCGCTGGACAGCCAATTCATCACACGATGTATATATGGTGGATACACCCAAAGAAAATAATGATGAGGAACGGAAGGATGCAGCGAAGGATAGCTCCCTCGAGAAGCAACCAAAGCGACGGCGTAGGCGCCGCTCCAAATCCCGCCTCGGCAAAAATAGCGATAACAACGCAAGAAAAAATAACACCCCGGTCGACACCAGAGGAAGTGACGACCACATTGACCCAGCGATAGAGCAGGACGAACCAGCGAACAACGAACATAGTACGGAGCCGCTGTCCGAACACGTTGACGCCAAGGATAATGCTCATCAAGCTCTCTCCGGAGAGGAAAACAGTCCGGACGACGACGCACACATCATCCCGGAAAGGCACTTGGAACAAGAGAACCTCCGTAGAAGGCTTATTGCCACCGCGACGAGTCTGAAGAAGCAGAAGCAAAGGCTTAAGGCCGCACAGAATACGCTCAACAGTACATGGAACAAAGTGCTCGACACTGAAGAAAAGTATGGTGGTAGTTGCCACACAAAGAGCTATCCAAAGCGCAAGCTGTTGCCTGAATTCGATGATGAGGCCTTAGAGCCCACACAGACGAAAAATAAAATGGCTGACCTGTCGGATCGACCACCTCGTGGCCGTGACAGGGCGGCTAACGAGGCCGCACATAAGTCAGCACATGATCCACGCACGGACTTGCATCAAAAGTCCGGCGTGACCAGATCCATCTACGGATCTAGGAAGCGCGCTCCGACGCATAATCAAAACCGAACACTGCAACCGTCAAAACGCAATGACACATCCAAATACAGGGGTGCCACACACCCCCTATGTTTCACCGATGAGGTGCTGTATCACGAATTTCCAGAGGGATTCAAACCCGTGAACATAGAGGCGTACGACGGAACGACGGACCCTGGGGTCTGGATTGACGACTTCATCCTTCATATCCATATGGCTCGCGGAGACGATCTCCACGCCATCAAGTACTTGCCCCTCAAGCTGAAAGGACCAGCTCGGCACTGGCTGAAGAGCCTCCCCGAAAATTCAATCGCAAGTTGGGAGGAGCTTGAGGATGCTTTTAGGGCTAACTTTCAAGGGACCTATGTCCGACCTCCAGATGTAGGCGATTTAAGTCATATAATTCAACAGCCCGGAGAGTCAGCCCGAAAGCTTTGGAACAGATTTCTCACTAAGAAGAACCAAATCATCGACTGCCAGGACGCCGAAGCCTTAGCAGCTTTCAATCACAGCGTCCGAGATGAATGGCTCGCCAGACACCTCGGCCAAGAAAAACCAAGGACAATGGCAGACTTAACAAGCCTTATGACCCACTTTTGTGCGGGCGAAGACAGCTGGCTCTGGCCAGTTGTAGCACCAGCGACCCAGGCACATCTGAAGTCAGGGATGGTAATGGAAAACCACAACGCAGTAAAAGCAAGCGTCCAAATAACGAAGACAGCCCAGACAACACGGTAGTAAACGCCGGATTTAGGGGCTCTCGACCCGGTCAGTGGAAAAAGCCTTTCAAAGGCAGCAGAGATGGACCGTCCAGCCTAAACAAGATTCTAGACAAATTATGTCAGATTCATGGTACCTCCGAAAAACCTGCAAATCACACCCACAGAGAATGCTGGGTCTTCAAGCAGGCCGGCAAGTTAAACGCCGAACACAAGGGGAGGGAAACACCAAGTGAAGACGAGGATGAGCCTCGTCAGCAAAACACTGGGGGACAGAAAAAGTTCCCACCAGAGGTCAAAACAGTGAACATGATTCACGTGACGAAGAGGAGGAGCAAACACGCACTCCAAGACATATGCATCGTAGAGCCCGTCACCCCTAAGTTCAACCCTTGGTCGGCCTACCTGATCAGTTTTGATCGTAGGGATCACCCGACTAGTATCCGGCACGGAGGATGAGCTGCCTTGGTGCTAGACCCAATAATCAACGGATACCATCTCACCCAAGTCCTCATGAACGGCGGCAGTAGTCTTAATCTGATATATCAGGACACCGTCCGCAAAATGGGGATAGACCCAACGGGAATTAGCCAATGCAATACTACCTTTAAAGGAGTAATACCAGGCCCAGAGGCCCGCTGTACAGGCTCTCTAGTACTAGAGGTAGTATTCGGCTCTCCCGACAAATTCCGAAGTGAAAAGTTAACCTTCGACATCGCTCCATTCTGAAGCGGCTATCAAGCACTACTCGGAAGAACAGCTTTCGCTCGTTTTAATGCAGTACCGCATTACGCTTCTCTTAAGCTTAAGATGCCCGGTCCACGTGGCATCATCAAAGTTAGCGGAAATGTTGAGCGTTCCTTACGCGCGGAAGAACGTGTGGCGGCTTTAGCAGCTGAACACTAACCGGCCTCTCCAACCAGAATAAACGATCGATCGTCCGACCGCGGACACGACTAGACGAGTCCGGCGCATCACTAGCTGTAACAGCTTAGATAAACCTGAGATTGGTTTGATGGATATACCCCCATAGGCGGTACCAGGGGCTTCCCGCATGTAAAAAGGACTACAGTTCGGCTTGACCTTACCTATCTTGAATTTTAATGGTTTATTGAGAATAACCAATTTTTCGCACGACAACTTTCACCTAAGTTCTTCTCTTTTACAGATGATAATCGTGTTACACCCTTCCAGGATACGGCACAATGGAGACACAGGCGCATACGTGCAGCAGGGCCCCACTCAAAGGTTTCTTTTTAGATTAAGACCCTGTGTAAACCTTTTTTACTATCTCTTGTCGCTTCACATCCTTCGGATACTCAGCATAACCGATATGGATGCTGACGTTATTGGCATTTCGCCACATAAGAATGATGCACGTACCTGGACACTCAGGGTTCAT
Organism: Triticum aestivum; assembly: GCF_018294505.1. Taxonomy (NCBI): domain Eukaryota; kingdom Viridiplantae; phylum Streptophyta; class Magnoliopsida; order Poales; family Poaceae; genus Triticum; species Triticum aestivum. The sequence goes on along the minus strand of NC_057808.1, from coordinate 15,181,907 downwards.
TATCAAGGGCGTTACTCAGCCCGGTATATGTTGTAAAGACCGAATACCTTAGGGAGTGTTCGGCGTCGCGAGTTTGGCCTTATATGCATCAGCTCCGAATCATGTCTTTGGTCAAGTGTTGGGTTTGCCGGCTCCCGCGTTTTGCTACCTTACGTTCCGCTCTATCGGCTAAGGTGGCACCGGGAGAACTACTGCGATTGGGCCCTGGTTCATCCGGATGAGCACCTTAGTAGAGAAAGCCGAAAACTGACTGTCATGATAAAGCGCGAGACTGGTCAACCACTCGAGGACTCATCGGAATCTTTGGGATTCCTCTGCATTAACGAAGGGCCGGTTTCCTGGTCATGTACGTACGCGCCCCGTACTCGGACGAGCGCGGAAGTACCAGGGGCTATATAGTAGCCCCACTGTCAAACTCCTATGGTTAAGTGAAAGTGTTAAAGCAATATAGTCTGATTGCCTCGTTCGCCGTGCTATCACCTCCTTATTGGACCAAGATGTTGGAACAAGTGTGAACACGCGCTTTTGCGAGCACCCCCGCACTATATGCGTGGGGGCTGAAGCCGACGACTGCAAACTTTCAGGTTATATACATATATACATAAACGACCGCACAGGAGGCATAATAATACTTTCAGGAAAAAGTATAAACACAGCCTTTATAATTCAAATAGCATTGTTATTACAATCGAGATACATGTCACTCGAACATGACACTCTTCGAGCACTGAGCCTCTATCAAACGAGCTCCCTCCAGGACATCTTCAAAATAGTGCTCAGCCGAAACCTGGCCTACGGCCGGATTCTAGGTTGCAATCGCGGTGGCCTCCATCTCCGCCCAGTATGTCTTGACACGGGCTAGAGCCATCCGCGCACCCTCTATGCACGCCGACCTCTTTACAGCGTCGATATGCGGCACAGCACCAAGTAATTGTTGCACAAGACCAAAATAACTATTCGGCCTTGGTCCTTCCGGCCAGAGACGATCCACGACAGACCTCATGGCAAGCCCGGACAACCTATCGAGCTCGGCCCACTCGGTCATTTGCTCATTTAACAGCAGCGGACGCGCCGGAGCATTGAACTGTGACCAGAACAGCTTTTCCACTTCGTGATCTTTTTGACCTTCGAAAAACTTGGTCGCATCAGCTGCACTTGCTGCCAAATCTAGGTACGCGTCCGCAGAACTCCATAATTGATCCAGAAGGGCATACTTAGGATCTCCGAACTTCGTCCGCAACAAAAAGGGCTTCCCAGCCGCGATATCTCCGGCTTGACGTAGCTCCTCTTTCACCGCTCTGATTTTAGAGCGGGTTTCCTTGGCTGCTACCATGGCTTTCGCCAGCTCCGCCGTTTTCGTTTGGCTTTCCTTTTCAAGAAGCTCATAGCGGTCGGCGACATCTTTCAACTCCATAGCCATCTTGGCTATTTTCTCTTTTCTCTGGCAATGCGCAGCCTGTTCGGCTCTTAACTCTTCGACCGCCTTTAGGGCGGCGGCATTACTCCTCCTGGCTTGTTCCTTGGCTCGGGCAAGCTCCGCCCGAAGGGTCTCCATGGCTGCAGCTCCATCTGCAATTACAGCATATTATAGATACTAGCATCATGCCCCTCTTCATATATGTTGACCACTGGAGAATACATACCATGTGCCTCATCAAGCTGCTTGTTTACACGCACGATGTCGGCATCTGCCGCATCAAGTTGCCGCTTCAGTTCGGCAAACTCACTAGTCTGGCTAACCGCCGGACCCTCAGCCGCCCGCACATGAAAGTGGCATGATCATTACCTGGGACTATGATCCTCTGTTTGCCGCCTTTTTCGACAGCAACCAGAGTCTCAGGGGCTACTATCTGCATAGGGCACATCTAGCATGTGCGGTACCGTCAAAAATATACATATTACTTTGCGTACCTCAAAGCCTCTCAGCAGACTCATAAAATCTTCATGCAACCCACTTTCCATGGATGAAATTCTCTCAAACACAGTACCCATTAGAGTACAATGCGCCTCCGAGATAGCCGCTTGCTCCAGAAGACTCATCAGTGCGTCCGGTCTTGCGCCAGACAGTCCCGGACTCTTTTTGTGGCTCTCCTTAGGAGCCGAATCCTCCGGACTTCGGGTGGCTGAAGGGTTATCTTCTAGCCTTGGCGGATCAGGAGAAATCCTCCGTCACGACACCTCAGGGTCGTCTGCCTCACGAGGCGGGGAGGCGCGGGGAGGCGTTTCGCTCTCCATCATCTCCGGAAGAAGATCCCCCGAAGACAAACTCTGTCGAGAAGGGCTACGATCCGAACTACAAGACATACGTCTCGGTTATTGTCCTCGGAAATAAAGTAAGATATATTTACAATAAAGTGCCTTTGTTTACTTACAGCTCGGTGGAGGGCTGGCCCCCTTGTGGGCACTGTGCGGTAAGGATGCCCTCCGGGGCAGTGCCCCCTGTCAAAGGTTTCTTCCCTCGTTTGGAAACCATTGTTTCCAAGTCGTCAGAGGCGACCCTCTTCCTTCCTTGGGGAGAGGGAATTTTAGATTCTTCTCCCCGGTTGTCCTCCTTCGCGGAGGCACTAATCCCCCCGGCTTGGATGAATAATGAGTGAGGCTCGCTTTCGGCTTCTTCGCTCCTCCTTGATGGCACTTGATAACGCGCAAGCTCAAGCATCCTGGCTAGTACAGGATCCGGTGAGCCTTCGGGAAGGGGGGCCGGACACCTGATCATCTTCGCCTTTTTTATCCAGTCCTGGTCAAAAGGAGACTTTTCAGAATGGTGTTGTGATAAATTAAAAGACAACGTGTTCGGCCGCGGAATTACTCACTTGGGTGTCTGGACGATTGGAGCTCAGACCCGCATCCTCGGTGGTGTCCGGACACTCTATTTGTGATCCGAAGAACAATCTATACATCTCTTCGAGCGTCACGCCGAAGAAGTGTTGAATACTTCATGGTCCTTCCGGGTTGAACTCCCACATACGGAGAGGTCGACGTTTGCAAGGCAGGATTCGACGAACTAGCATGACCTGCATTACCTTGACAAGGCTGACATCTCTCTCGAGGAGATCTCGGATGCGACTCTGAAATGTCGGCACATCATTTACTAGCCTCCAGGCTGGCCCCTTTCTGGTCCATGAAGCCAGTTGTGGCGGGGGCCCCGAGCGAAACGCTGGGGCGGCTACCCACTTAGTACCCCGGGGAGCTGTGATGTAAAACCACTCCCGTTGCCATAAGCTGGACACCTCCGGGAAGGAACCCTTTGGCCATGGAACATCGGCGCCTTTTCTTACTACGGCACCTCCGCATTCCGTGTGTCGCCCATTAATCATCTTTGGCTTCATATTAAAGTTCTTGAGCCATAAGCCGATGTGTGGGGTGACATGGAGGAACGCCTCACACACGACGATGAACGACGAGATGTGGAGGATGGAATCCGGGGCCAGATCATGGAAATCAAGCTCGTAATAGAACATGAGCCCCCTAACAAAGGGATCTAGACTAAAGCCTAGCCCTCGGAGGAAGTGGGAGATGAATACGACACTCTTACTGGGTTCGGGAGTGGGAATGACCTGCCCTCGAGCAGGCAGCCTGTGCAAGATTTTGGCGGTCAGATATCTGGCTTCTCTTAGCTTCTTGATGTCCTCCTCTGATGGAAGGCATCCACCGACCTTGAAGGTTGGATTTGGACATGGCTGAAGGTCCAAAGCGCCTAGCCTGAGCCTTGGGTGTTGGGACTCGAGGTGGGGGGAAGGATTCGATTGAGTGCGAGAAGAAACGGACAGGCCTTGGCCCCTTTATAAAGAGGGTGAATTTCAAGCGTCCTCCGCGTGACCGTTTGGAACTTGCCAAAAATCGAGGAGCCATACCAACAGGCACGATTGGGTTACCCATACCCGTATTGATGAGAATCCCGTGATAAGAGGGACACGATCTCTGCTTCGACAGGACGTGCCAATAAAACCGCCTCCAACACGTGCAGTGGCAGGCTCGGAAAAACGGTTCGTCACGACCAGACCACGGCATTACGTCGCGTTATGAAAAGCTGTCAGCAGATTAGATTTGTGGAAATATTATTCTCTCTACGGTGATATGTTGAATTTGTTTTGGAGAGCCGGACACTATCCTTGTGTTTAAAATCTTCTATGGAGTACTCGGAGGAGGAAACCGCCTTGCAATGCCGAAGACAATCTATGCGCCGGACTCATCGTCATTGAAGCCTGGTTCAGGGGCTACTGAGGGAGTCCTGGATTAGGGGGTCCTCGGACAGCCGGACTGTATCCTTTGGAAGGACTGTTGGACTATGAAGATACAAGATTGAAGACTTCGTCCCGTGTCCGGATGGGACTCTCCTTAGCGTGGAAGGCAAGCTTGGCCATACGGATATGTAGATCTCCTCCCTTGTAACTGACTCTGTGTAACCCTAGCTCCCTCCGGTGTATATATAAACCGGAGGGTTTAGTCTGTAGGACAAAAACAATCAGACCATAGGCTAGCTTCTAGGGTTTAGCCTCTACGATCTCGTGGTAGATCAACTCGTGTAATACTCATATCATCAAGATCAATCAAGCAGGAAGTAGGGTATTACCTCCATCGAGAGGGCCCGAACCTGGGTAAACATCGTGTCCCCCGCCTCCTGTTACCATCCGCCTTAGACGCATAGTTCGGGACACCCTACCCGAGATCCGCAGGTTTTGACACCGGCAGTCGCCGCCTTGTACTATGAAATGCTTCCTGCAGCCGGACAAGTAATGTGTTGGCACCTAAGCCGTCTCCTGCCAGAAGCCACAGCTCGCAGAGCGACTGTCTGGTGCGCAGGAGTAAGGCAGAAAGGGTGCCCACATGAAAAATGGCTAAGGACCCAAAGCATGTGCATAGTTCAAGCCGGCTTCCCGCCTCTACGACCGGCGGCTGTTGAGCAGCCAGCCGGCCGACTTCTACTTAACTTGCTAAAGAACTCTAAAATGGCTAAGTACTTGCCTCCTCGGAAGTAGCTAAGTACTTGACCCAGCCACAGTCCGCAGAGCGGCTCTTCGGCTGGCAAGACGACAACCAAGGGAAGGCGGCAAAGGAAAAAGCCAAAGAGCAGCAAGCAAGAAAAGATAGAACTCGGAAAAATATTTTACATAGCAAAAGGCCCTTGGCCGACATTCAACGGAAGTTTGAGATACACCCCGCGGGTGGAATTGTGCAAAATTAACAAGTTCATCGAGACTGATAGGCAGGTAAAGCAAAAGATAAACTGGCGGCCTAGGGAGCGGCGGACGGGTTTGACGGATCGGAGGAGTCGGTGGTGCCGGTTGGTGGAGCGGCCGGCTGGTTAGTCTCCGCTTGGTCGCCTCCAGTGGCAGCCGGCTCGCTTGGGTGTGGCTCGTTGCTGGAGGCACGGTCGAGCTGAGGTTGGCCGTCCGCTCCAACCTCTGGCGCCTCCTCTTCGCCTTCCTCCTCCTCCTCGTCTCCTTCCTCGCCGCTGGAGTCGATCACCTCAGCCGAGTCCTCGCCGTCCTCCGGGTTCAGCCCGAACCATTCTGATGGCGCCTCGGCACCATTTTCGGCTCGCTCCGGGATGAAGATGCTGGTGTCGGCGTACTCGGCGATTGCCGCCGCTCGCTTGACAAGGTCATCTTCCACGACCGCCAACTCCTCCTGAGCCTCCAGCCGAAACATGGCCAGCTGGGCTAGGCTTAGCCCAGGGTACCACGCCTTGACGAATTCCAAGGCCCGGCGCGCTCCAGCCCGGGCCGAGGAGCCCTTCCAGGCCTCAGGACAGCCGGCAGCCACCTCCAGCCAGTCGGCAGCCCGACTGGGAGTGTGCGGTGCCGGCATGTCCGGCCACAGGGCGGCGATCGCCTGGGCGCCGACACGCTGAAGACGGCGCAACATCCGGTGAGCCGGCCGAAGATGGGCCTCGATGCTCAGGAGCTGCTCGCTAAGGGTTCAGGGGGCATCGGCAGCGATCTGTGCGCCTTCCGCCCTCCGTCCTTCGCGATCAGCTTCAATGGCCTGATTGGCGGCGTCCGAGTGACCAGGGAAGAAGTCTGCCAAGACAGAAAGCAAAGAGCCAAAGTTAGAGACAAGAGGCCGGCTCGACCAGCAGCCGGTAGCTCAAAGAAGGAAAAAGATGGAAGCTCACCATCAACTATGTCTTCAATCTCGTGAAAGCCGGAAGTCAACATCGCCTCCTTGTTGGTCCAGGCAGAGCGTTCAGTCGCAAACTCAGCAAGGAGGCCGGTCTCCTTGTCCTCCGCCTTCTTCTGGGCCTTCTTGAGAAGCTCCGCCTGCTCCGCCAGTTGCGCGACCAGCCGGTCATGCTCCTCAGCTAGCTTGCTGCACTCCTCCTCCTTATCGTGCAGCGCGGTGTTGGCTTCGCCCAGCTGCTGCTGCAAGGCAGCGTTGGCTTCTGCAGAAGAAAAGAAGAAGGGAGAGGCGTTAGTAACCAGCAGAAAGAAGAATAGTTGCCGGGGAGATCCGGCCCGACTGCTCAGCAGTCGGCCCGAATCTCGGGGACTACAGTCCGCGGGTGCGCCAGCGCGCCCCCGCAGAGAAAGAAGAGGACTTACTTCGGCTCTTTCACAAGTCGATAGCACGTTGATCCAACTCCTGGACTTTGGAGTTGAAGGCGGCCGCACGGAGGTTATGATAATCCTGCAGCAAAGATATCAGTGCTCAGAGCCTGCTAATTAAAGTTCCGAGCCGACTGCTCAGCAGCCGACCCGAAACTCGGGGACTACACCCAGTGGGTGCGGTGACGTGGCCCCACAAAGCAATACAAGAGTTAAAAACAAAGAAGCAAGAAGTGTACCCGGATGGCCTCTCGCGATTCCAGAACGCCTTGTTGCAGTGCTTGATAGCGTCGGCCTCGGCACGGAGTTTGGCTTGAACGTCTAGGATCGCCTTGTTCAGAGGGCCCGTCCCACCTCCCCGCACCCACCAAGTGGGCACGGCGCTGGTCGCCTCGGTGTCCGGGATCGAGGAGCTTGCGGCGCCTGTCTCGAGCGGGCGTGGCGCCGAAGCCGCCTTTGCAAGTCGGCGGCGCGTCGGTGTGCCGACCTCAAGAGTCGGGCCCGTCACCACCTCGTTTCCAGTTGGCGGCACCGGCGGGTTCGCCGGCTGCTTGCCCTGCGCGCTCCCGGACGGCGGCGAAGCCACAATCACGTCCGGCATGGCGACATCGTCGCCGTCCCTCTCCATGATCGGGTGCTCGTCGCCGGCTTCCCCAGTCTGCGCCATGAACTCCTGCGGTGGCGTGGAGTTCAGAGGAGTGACGAACACCGCCGACTGGCGGCGGGCGGCCTCCTCGGCCTGCTTCTTCACCGCGTCGGCTACCTCGGCCTCCACCAGTTTCTTCAGGGCGGCGGCCTCCGCCTTCTCCGCATCCACCTTCTCCAGGCGAGCGGCTTCCTGCTCCTCGCGCGCGTTCCGCTTCGTCGCCTCCCGGAGGTCGGCGACCGGATCGATCCGTCGAGTGGTGGATGAAGTCTCCGCCGACCCCATGATGGAGGCGGCGGCCGACTTCTCAAGAGAAAGCGGAGCCCTAGATCAAGGTAAATAAAGCAAAGAAACTCAGACAAGATCGGCAAGGAAGGAGAAAGTACGAGATGAAGGCAGTACTTATGCGGAAACCATCTGCGGCTCCTTCACCACCTTGCGAAAGTGGATGGCCTTCGCGGCCGCTTCATCCCGCTTAGTCGCCACGGCTGAGCCCTTGGGCTTCTTCGGCCGGCTGCCGAACAAGATCAGCGCGGCCCTGAGCTTTTTCGCGCCGCCTTGGGCATCCGGCGTGGCAGACGAGCTCGCGCCCGGCTGGCCGGACCCTGGCTGGTGGCGCGGGGCGACTTCCCCCGCATCATCGTCGGGCCAGTCCTCGAGGCTGGCTCCGAGCCTCGAGCCGCCTGCTTCGCTGCCTCCTCCCTCGGCGTCATCCTCCAAGGCCACCGCCCCCAATGTCGGGGTCATCGACGTCGCTCTCCGCTCGGTCGGGGAGGAATCAGTGCTCCGGGCCCGCGGCGCCGGCTGCCGGCTGGAGGAGGGGGCTCCGTTCAAAGGCCGATTGGTCAGGTTGGACAGGCCGAACTCAGCAGCAAAAAAGATAGAGAAAAAAGAAAGATAACTTACCATAGGCGGGGGGTCGGCGCGTGAGTACGGCTCCTTGCCAAACCGCCACTCCTCCGTGAGCTCGCAGTTCGCAAGATAGTTCACCATGTGAGCTACCTCTGCGTGAGGCATCTCCTTGGTGCACAGCCGGCTTGGGTACTGATGCCCGCTCATCTGGCAGATCATGTGAGTGCGGCTCTGGAGCGGGAGCACCCGGCGCGTCACGAAGGCGGATAGCAAGTCGGGCCCGGTCAGGCCCTCCGACTGTGTCAACACTCGGAGCCGCGCGATGGAGACGGCTCCAGAAGGCGACAGCGTCTTGGCCCGGTACGACCAGTTGGGCCGCCTCCCAACCGGCGGGCCGGCTTTGTAAGCCGGCAAGTTGGCCCAGTCGCCCTCCGGGAAGACGCTCTTCACGTAGAAGTACGACCGCTGCCACATCTTCACCGACTTGATCCGCGGGATGGGAGGGAATGGATTTTCGGCCGCCGGCCTCCGCACCGCAATAAACGCGCCGCATTGAGCCGGCACGCCCGCGACGAGGTTGCCGAGCTTGATGTAGAAGAACTCCATCCAAAGCTCGATGGTGGGGAGGACGCCGAGGAAGCCTTCGCACAAAGTGACGAAGGCGGACAGCAGCACCACCGTATTCGGGGTGAGGTGGTGCGGCTGAAGACCGTAGAACTCGAGGAAGGACCGGAAGAAGCTGCTCGCCGGCAGGCCGAGGCCGCGCAGGCAGTGCGAGCGGAAGACGACCCGCTCGCCCTCCTCCGGCGCCGGCGAGATCTCCCTCTTCGGCGCGAGGCGGACCTTCACGTAATCTTTGCTGGGCAGTCGCCGCGTCTGGCGGAGGAAATCGATATGGTCGTCGTGAACTTCGGAGCCGTCCCATGCTCCGGAGCGCGCCATGGGGGCGTGGGATTGGAGGATGAGCTCATCGGAGACGAACCACCGCAGCGCTCAGCGTGGCTTGGAGGCGCTACGGCTGGAGGAAGAAGGAGGAGGAAAGAATGGGGAGGAGGGACGCGCGTGCTCCGCCGCTCCCCCTCCTTCCCCTACTTATAGGCCTATGGGCTGCGAAGCCAAGGGGGCGATCGTGGGATTTACTGCGCCCACGACCCCACGCCCCCACGTTTATCGCGCGAGTTACTGCACGCAGTAACTCCGCGGGAAACTCAACTGCCCGCCTCGGCCGTAGCGGATCCGCTCGCGTGCCGAGGCGTGGTAGTGGCGGGCCCTGCCAGCAGGCGTGTCCCATCGCGAGCGTGGGTTGGCAGAATGGCCCGGCCGCTCGGCGCCACGTGACATGCCCACAACGGGCGGCGGCCTGGAGGCTTAGCTAGCACGCCACTTGGTTCCCGCCGACGCTTTTGAAGTTTGGATAAGTCAGGCTGGACGCTGCCGACACTCGCCAGTCGGCTCGGCGGAAGTCGGACGAAGCTCCACCTCGAGCACTCGGAGAAAGAAACTGCTGAGGCTCCTCGGCTGCTCAGCCGCGGCGCCTCACCAGCTTCGGGGACTACTATCGGAGTAATTGGCCACGGGTAGGCTAACCCGAGACCAAGAACCTTTCAAGACATCGGGGCTGGCTGTGCCCCTCAAGGCGTCAAGACGAGGTGCCTCCTTCTGATGGCCGGCTGGAGGAATAGCCGTCTGCCCGTAGACGGCCGAGTTCCAGAAGCCGGCATGAAGACAAGCCGACTCCTGGTGGGCAGCTTCCAGAGAAGCCGGCCCCTAGCAGTCGGCCCGTGGCGCCCACGAAGCCTGCGCCCTCACCAAGATAGACAAGACAGGGAGTGGCTATAGTGTAGCCCATCCCCCCCCCAGTCCAAGGATGGGCGTGGCCACAGTGCACCGTACAGGCGGAGATCTTCACCCGGCGCGGCACTGTTGCCACTCCACCCCTGACGTCACCACAAGGAGGCGGAGCCCTGCTCCCACGACGGCTTGTCAGTCCGGCCCAAGGACGACGGGCCCCACCGATCAGCGAGAGCCCGGAAGACGGCTAGAGCCCCACCAGTCGGACCCGAGGGAGGTCGGCCCCCAGCAGTCGGCCCGCCCCTTCCTCGGGGCCCACTTGCCATTAACCAGACGAGACACGGAGTGGCTACAGTAATCGCCCGCCAGGCGGCGGGGCTGTAGCCACGCTCCCCTGACCGAGCCGGCGTCATTGGCATCATGGCTACAGTGATCAGCAGCCGACAAGACCCGCGAGCGGCGGAGCCGGCCTGTCGGCTCAGTACCAGACCAGTCGGCGGGGCCCACCAGACGGCGGGCCCCAGCAGCCGGCGGAGAAGCCGGCCACCAGAGAGACTGACAGCCGGGTCCTACACTCGGTCGGATTACTATTGTACCCCTAGGGGTAGGCCTATATAAACCCCCAGGGCACCCATGCAAAGGGTTCCAAACATGTTAGAACTAGACCGACCCATAGAGAGAGGAGGGAGCTAGCCTTGCTTTCTTCCACCTCTAGCAAACAGCTCGAGGAGCACCATTGTACTCACGAGTGCCTTAGTGATCATGCGGAGACCCCGCAGAGCAGGACTAGGGGTGTTATCTCCTAGAAGAGCCCCGAACTTGGGTAAAGTGCGTCGGCATTCGTGTCTACGCCTTATCCCGCTTCCAGGCACCGGCGACATTCTACTCGCTCCCACCATGATAAGCCATCCATTGGCATATGTCGCACTCAACCCCCGACATCTTAGCACTCATGAAGATGTTCAGTTCATCGACATCTTTTTCTTGGTGTAATGACCGAGTTTCTAGCAGAAGTGGAACAAGTGAACAAAGGGGATTCTCAAGGAAGTGACAATCTGCGGTCAAAATAACACGAGGAAAACGCATTTTTTGTTCTCGGAGTTCAATCACTTCTCCACAAGTGGCACTCCAGAACTCGATGCATCCGAGCGCAACTGTTTCGTCCGCACCTCCTTCCAAGTCCAAAGCCTGAGTTGTAAGGCTGAGTATGGTTTCCACGTAAGGTTCTAACTCCATATAATAGTTGGATGCAATCGCAGCAAGGCAGTCGAATGCTGCATGCTTGACCTCCGCTGCTTCATCGGATTTCGCTGCATCAGAGATTGCAGTCATTATACGATTTCTGCAATCATCATCATTTGCAAAGTTAGCCAACTTATGAACATTCTGTAGAGCTTTAACCGCCGCAAGACGGACTTGAAAACTTTGCTCTTCCCGACGGTTCATCGCCCGGATAACGGCGTCCAGAACACCATCAATTGTATCCTTGTCGAACCTCAAGGTCTCCTCAAACACATACTCCAGCGCCTCTAGAGTTGCTTGCTTTAGTGGAGGAGATGCACCCTGTTGTGCCATGTTGCCCAGCAATCTGGCAATGAGGTCTTGTCATCCCCGGGAGGGTATCTCAATGTATGCCAGCCTGCCAATAATCTGTGATGATGCGTGCCTCGCCTGAGGAGCGGAGGATCCTAGTGTCATCAGTAATGACTCCTTAATCTCAGTTTTGATGCGTGGATCGAGGCTGATCCATTGTTTGATGAGTATGCTGTCATGTTCAGAATACTTTCCTTCAACTGAATTCTGTAGGATAGTCCCAGCGAGGCATCTGCACTCGGGTGGAATTGCCTCACTCGAGAGCTCTGCTGATAAAAATAGGAGGAAGTTGGGACGATTACGCTCCTCGGGCTGCTTGAGTTTGGCTTCTGCTTCTAACCTTACGTTGCCATCCGGATCCTGAGCATCTTGAGGTCTGCTTCGGTACACCCCCCCCCCCCCCCCCCCCCCCCCCCCCCCCCCCCGCCGCTTAACGTGTAAGGGCATTTTGGGCATACGGTACTTAACGTATCCCGCGCCGTATGCGGCGTGCCCATACAGGTCGAGTCGAGCGCACGGCTCGAGCCGATACGACCGGCTCGCATCTACCCCCTCTCCGTCACGTGAAAAAAAAAATTACCCACGACATGCGTTGATCACGCGGCCCTTTCCAACGTCGCCCCGCCCCGCCGATCGCCGCCCTTACCCGCCGATCGCCGCCTTTCCCCGCTGATCTAGCCGTGATCACGCTGCCAATTCCAACGTCTCCCCGTCCGGCCGATCGCCGCCTTTCCCCGCCGATCTCCGACCATTCTCCCCATCTTCACCCGGGATCTGGCCGTCGCGGACGTTGTTGGAGTCGCCCGCCGTACGTGATCTGGCCTCCGTGCAGGTCGTCGCGGTGACGTGGCCTACGTGGACGCCGTCGCCGCCCGCAACTCCGTGATCAACGTCTCCGGGAACGTCCTCGCCGTCCGCAGCCAGGCCAGGCCGGCCGAAGTGCACGTGCATGCCATGTAAGCCATCTAGTTTGTCAAAAAAAATTGTACCTGCCTGTAATTATCTGCAATCACTCATCCGTATGACCGCAGTATATTTAATTTGATTTAAAATTGATAGATCAATATTTATTTATAATGTTGCAGTGTTGGTTGTGAGGTCATTCAATGGATAAAGAAACTGGATTTACGGATCTGTTTTTGGAGAGTGAGTGGGATGGTAGCCATAGTGTTGATCATACGAATGGTAATGAAAGTAAAAATGATGATGATAGCAGCGACAATGAATCCTGGTCGTTGTACGATAATTTACCTGAGGAGGATTTTCAAAAGAAGGAGGAGGGTGCTTGTAGTGAAAACGTAAGTGACGTGTACATTCATTTCGTCGGATGACGAACCATATGGGTACTTACATGTGCATATGATTTTTTTTATGTGCAGGAGGATATTGACGTCCAGAACGAGGAAAATCATGGTGTTGAATCTTTCGCGGATAACATAAGCCAGGTTCGGTCCAAAATTTAAGATGTCATACAATAATAAAAACTTGTTAATGACAACTTACACTTGCTTATGTGGAATATTGTGGGCTAACTTTGATGGTTGGAGTGGTGATGATGGCTATGAGCATGAGGATGGAGCTAATATGGACATTGAGGAAGCTGAAATCCAGCAACGTGCGCTGGAGACACAGTTGAAGGTTATGGGTATGACATTTGCATCACAATGGGAGGCTTACATGTTCTATAATAACTACGCCAAAGACCGTGGATTCAGTATCAGAAAAGATAAGGTGAAACGAGGAAAAGGAGTTTCAACCACTGTTCGCTATAGGCGATACGTTTGCTCGAGGACAGGAAAACGTCTCAGTAAATTTTTAAACCCGGAGGGCCGTACCCGCAGGCTAAGACCTGAGACTCGTTGCGAGTGTGGCGCACATTTAGTCGTGAAGTTGGACAAAGGACGTGGAGTTTGGTTCATGGCAGCTTTTATGGATGATCACAACCATTTGTTGGCTAGAGCAGATGAGGTGGTATTTCTGCGGTCACATCGAGTGATGGGAGATCACCAGATAGCTGAGATCTTGGCGATGGAAGGAGCTGGGATCAGAAAGCATATCATCGTCAACAACTTCATTAGCAGGTATGGCTCGTATGATAAGTGTGGGTTTCCGAGACGAGACGTCTACAACCTAGTTGCCGAGAAAAAATGAAGTTGATTGCGAAGGGTGATGCTAACACGGCAATCGGAATTATGTGGAGCAGAAAGGGGAAGGATCCAGACTTTTTCTTTGAGTACGTGCTCGATAAGGAGGGCTGTTTGAAGAGCATGTTCTGGTGCGATGCACAGTCGCGGCGGGACTATCAGTTGTATGGAGATGTGACTGTGTTTGACAGCACGTATAAGATGAACAGATATGGTAACCGTTCATCCCCTTTGTTGGTGTAAATAATCACCGTTGTGTTGGAAATATGCCCTAGAGGCAATAATAAATGGTTATTATTATATTTCTTTGTTCATGATAATTGTCTATTGTTCATGCTATAATTGTGTTATCCGGAAATCATAATGCATGTGTGAATACATAGACCACAACGTGTCCCTAGTAAGCCCCTAGTTGACTAGCTCGTTGATCAACGGATAGTCATGGTTTCCTGACTATGGACATTGGATGTCATTGATAACGGGATCACATCATTAGGAGAATGATGTGATGGACAAGACCCAATCCTAAGCATAGCTCAAAGATCGTGTAGTTCGTTTGCTAGAGCTTTTTCAATGTCAAGTATCTTCTCCTTAGACCATGAGATCGTGCAACTCCCGGATACCGTAGGAGTACTTTGGGTGTGCCAAACGTCACAACGTAACTGGGTGACTATAAAGGTACACTACGGGTATCTCCGAAAGTGTCTGTTGGGTTGGCACGGATCGAGACTGGGATTTGTCACTCCGTATGACGGAGAGGTATCTCTGGGCCCACTCGGTAATGCATCATCATAATGAGCTCAATATGACTAAGGCGTTAGTCACGGGATCATGCATTGCGGTACGAGTAAAGAGACTTGCCGGTAACGAGATTGAACAAGGTATTGGGATACCGACAATCGAATCTCGGGCAAGTAACATACCGATTGACAAAGGGAATTGTATACGGGATTGATTGAATCCTCGACATCGTGGTTCATCCGATGAGATCATCGTGGAACATGTGGGAGCCAACATGGGTATCCATATCCCGCTGTTGGTTATTGACCGAAGAGGCGTCTCGGTCATGTCTGCATGTCTCCCGAACCCGTAGGGTCTACACACTTAAGGTTCGGTGACGCTAGGGTTGTAGAGATATGAGTATGCGGAAACCCGAAAGTTGTTCGGAGTCCTGGATGAGATCCCGGACGTCACGATGAGTTCCGGAATGGTCCGGAGGTGAAGAATTATATATAGGAAGTCAAGTTTCGGCCACCGGGAAAGTTTTGGGGGTCACCGGTATTGTACCGGGACCACCGGAAGGGTCCCGGGGGTCCACCGGGTGGGGCCACCTATCCCGGAGGGCCCCATGGGCTGAAGTGGGAAGGTAACCAGCCCTTAGTGGGCTGGGGCACCCCCCATGGGCCTCCCCCCTGCACCTAGGGTTGGAAACCCTAGGGTGGGGGGGCGCCCCACTTGCCTTGGGGGGCAAGTCTCACCCCTGGCCGCCGCCCCCCCATCCAGATGGGTTCCTGGCCGCCGCCCCCCCTTCCCAGGGGGGCTATATAAAGGGGGGGAGGGAGGGCAGCAGGACGACAGCCTTTGGCGCCTCCCTCCTCCCCTGCAACACCTCTCCCTCTCGCAGAAGCTCGGCGAAGCCCTGCCGAGATCCCGCTACATCCACCACCACGCCGTCGTGCTGCTGGATCTCCATCAACCTCTCCTTCCCCCTTGCTGGATCAAGAAGGAGGAGACGTCGTTGCTCCGTACGTGTGTTGAACGCGGAGGTGCCGTCCGTTCGGCACTCGGTCATCGGTGATTTGGATCACGGCGAGTACGACTCCATCAACCTCGTTCATTGGAACGCTTCCGCTCGCGATCTACAAGGGTATGTAGATGCACTGCTTTCCCCTCATTGCTAGTATACTCCATAGATGGATCTTGGTGAGCGTAGGAAAATTTTAAAATTCTGCTACGATCCCCAACAGTGGCATCATGAGCCAGGCCTATGCGTAGTTACTATGCACGAGTAGAACACAAAGCAGTTGTGGGCGTAGATGTTGCCAATTCTTCTTGCCGCTACTAGTCTTATCTTGTTTCGGCGGCATTGTGGGATGAAGCGGCCCGGACCGACCTTACACGTACGCTTACGTGAGACAGATTCCACCGACTGACATGCACTAGTTGCATAAGGTGGCTAGCGGGTGTCTGTCTCTCCCACTTTAGTCGGAACGGATTCGATGAAAAGGGTCCTTATGAAGGGTAAATAGAAATTGGCATATCACGTTGTGGTCATACGTAGGTAAGAAACGTTCTTGCTAGAAACCTACAAGCCACGTAAAAACTTGGAACAACAATTAGAGGACGTCTAACCTGTTTTTGCAGCATGTGTTATGTGATGTGATATGGCTAGAAGATGTGATGAATGATATATGTGATGTATGAGATTGATCATATTCTTGTAATAGGAATCACGACTTGCATGTCGATGAGTATGACAACCAGCAGGAGCCATAGGAGTTGTCTTTATTATTTTGTATGACTTGCGTGTCATTGAAGAACGCCATGTAAATGACTTTAATTTATTACTAAACGCGTTAGCCATGTAAGTAGAAGTAATCGTTGGCGTGACAACTTCATGAAGACACAATGATGGAGATCATGGTGTCATGCCGGTGACGAAGATGATCATGGTGCCCCGAAGATGGAGATCAAAGGAGCAAAATGATATTGGCCATATCATGTCACTGTTTGATTGCATGTAATGTTTATCATATTTTGCATCTTATTTGCTTAGAACGACGGTAGTAAGTAAGATGATCCCTTATGATAATTTCAAGAAAGTGTTCACCCTAACTGTGCACCGTTGCGAAGGTTCGTTGTTTCGAAGCACCACGTGATGATCGGGTGTGATAGATTCTAACGTTCGCATACAACAGGTGTTGACGAGCCTAGCATGTACAGACATGGCCTCGGAACACACGCAATACACTTAGGTTGACTTGACGAGCCTAGCATGTACAGACATGGCCTCGGAACACGGAGGACCGGAAGGTCGAGCATGAGTCATATAGAAGATACGATCAACATGGAGATGTTCACCGATTTTGACTAGTCCGTCTCACGTGATGATCGGACACGGCCTAGTTAACTCGGATCATGTTTCACTTAGATGACTAGAGGGATGTATATCTGAGTGGGAGTTCATTGAATAATTTGATTATATGAACTTAATTATCATGAACTTAGTCTAAAATCTTTACAATATGTCTTGTAGATCAAATGGCCCACGTTGTCCTCAACTTCAACGCGTTCCTAGAGAAAACCAAGCTGAAAGATGATGGCAGCAACTATACGGACTGGGTCCGGAACCTGAGGATCATCCTCATAGCAGCCAAGAAAGATTATGTCCTAGAAGCACCGCTAGGTGAAGCACCAATCCCAGAGAACCAAGACGTTATGAACGCTTGGCAATCACGTGTTGATGATTACTCCCTCGTTCAGTGCGGCATGCTTTACAGCTTAGAACCGGGGCTCCAAAAGCGTTTTGAGAAGCATGGAGCATATGAGATGTTCGAAGAGCTGAAAATGGTTTTCCAAGCTCATGCCCGGGTCGAGAGATATGAAGTCTCCGACAAGTTCTTCAGCTGTAAAATGGAGGAGAATAGTTCTGTTAGTGAGCACATACTCAGAATGTCTGGGTTACACAACCGCTTGTCTGAGCTGGGAGTTAATCTCCCGTATGACGCGGTCATTGACAGAATCCTTCAGTCGCTTCCACCAAGCTACAAGAGCTTTGTGATGAACTTCAATATGCAGGGGATGGAAAAGACCATTCCTGGGGTATATTCGATGCTGAAATCAGCGGAGGTGGAGATCAGAAAAGAACATCAAGTGTTGATGGTGAATAAAACCACTAAGTTCAAGAAGGGCAAGGGTAAGAAGAACTTCAAGAAGGACGGCAAGGGAGTTGCCGCGCCCGGGAAGCCAGTTGCCGGGAAGAAGTCAAAGAATGGACCCAAGCCTGAGACTGAGTGCTTTTATTGCAAGGGAAGTGGTCACTGGAAGCTGAACTGCCCCAAATACTTAGCGGACAAGAAGGCCGGCAACACCAAAGGTATATGTGATATACATGTAATTGATGTGTACCTTACCAGTACTCGTAGTAGCTCCTGGGTATTTCATACCGGTGCGGTTGCTCATATTTGTAACTCAAAACAGGAACTGCGGAATAAACGGAGACTGGCAAAGGACGAGGTGACGATGCACGTCGGGAATGGTTCCAAGGTCGATGTGATCGCCGTCGGCACGCTACCTCTGCATCTACCTACGGGAGTAGTTTTAAACCTCAATAATTGTTATTTAGTGCCAGCTTTGAGCATGAACATTGTATCTGGATCTCGTTTAATTCTAGATGGCTACTCATTTAAATCCGAGAATAATGGTTATTCTATTTATTTGAGAGATATGTTTTATGGTCATGCCCCGCTGGTCAATGGTTTATTCTTGATGAATCTCGAACGTGATGTTACACATATTCATAGTGTGAATACCAAAAGATGTAAAGTTGATAACGATAGTCCCACATACTTGTGGCACTGCCGCCTTGGTCACATTGGTGTCAAGCGCATGAAGAAGCTCCATGTAGATGGACTTTTGGAGTCTCTTGATGACGAATCATTTGACACGTGCGAACCATGCCTCATGGGTAAGATGACCAAGACTTCGTTCTCCGGAACAATGGAGCGAGCAACCAACTTATTGGAAATCATACATACCGATGTGTGCGGTCCAATGAGTGTTGAGGCTCGCGGAGGATATCGTTATGTTCTCACTCTCACTGATGATTTAAGTAGATATGGGTATGTCTACCTAATGAAACACAAGTCTGAAACCTTTGAAAAGTTCAAGGAATTTCAGAGTGAGGTTGAGAATCAACGTGACAGGAAAATAAAATTCTTACGATCAAATCATGGTGGAGAATATTTAAGTCACGAATTTGGTGCGCACTTAAGGAAATGTGGAATCGTTTCACAACTCACGCCGCCTGGAACACCTCAGCGAAACGGTGTGTCTGAACGTCGTAATCACACTCTATTGGATATGGTGCGATCTATGATGTCTCTTACCGATTTACCGCTCTCATTTTGGGGCTATGCTTTAGAGACTGCCGCATTCACTTTAAATAGGGCTCCGTCGAAATCCGTTGAGACGACACCGTATGAATTATGGTTTGGGAAGAAACCTAAGCTGACGTTTCTAAAAGTTTGGGGATGCGATGCTTATGTCAAGAAACTTCAACCTGAAAAGCTCGAACCCAAGTCGGAGAAATGCGTCTTCATAGGATACCCTAAGGAAACTATTGGGTATACCTTCTACCTCAGATCCGAAGGCAAGATCTTCGTTGCCAAGAACGGGTCCTTTCTAGAGAAAGAGTTTCTCTCGAAAGAATTGAGTGGGAGGAAAGTGGAACTTGATGAGGTGATAGTCACCCCTTCCGAACCGGAAAGTAGCGCAGCGCGGGAAGATGTTCCTGTGGTGCCTACACCGACTGGGGAGGAAGTTAATGATGATGATCATGATGCTTCGGATCAAGTTGCTACTGAACTTCGTAGGTCCACAAGGACACGTTCCGCACCAGAGTGGTACGGCAACCCTGTCATGTAAATCATGTTGTTAGACAACGGTGAACCTTCGAACTATGAAGAAGCGATGGCGGGCCCGGATTCCGACAAATGGCTAGAAGCCATGAAATCCGAGATAGGATCCATGTATGAAAACGAAGTATGGACTTTGACTTACTTGCCCGATGATCGGCGAGCCATAGAAAACAAATGGATCTTTAAGAAGAAGACAGACGCGGATGGTAATGTGACCATCTATAAGGCTCGACTTGTCACTAAGGGTTATCGACAAGTTCAAGGGGTTGACTACGATGAAACTTTCTCACCCGTAGTGAAGCTGAAGTCCGTCCGAATCATGTTAGCAATTGCCGCATACTATGATTATGAGATATGGCAGATGGACGTCAAAACGGCATTCCTTAATGGCTTCCTTAAGGAAGAATTGTATATGATGCAGCCGGAAGGTTTTGTCGATCCTAAGAATGCTAACAAAGTATGCAAGCTCCAGCGCTCAATCTATGGGCTGGTGCAAGCATCTCGGAGTTGGAACATTCGCTTTGATGAGATGATCAAAGCGTTTGGGTTTACACAGACTTATGGAGAAGCCTGTGTTTACAAGAAAGTGAGTGGGAGCTCTGTAGCATTTCTCATATTATATGTGGATGACATACTATTGATGGGAAATGATATAGAATTCTTGAAAAGTATAAAGGCCTATTTGAATAAGTGTTTTTCAATGAAGGACCTTGGAGAAGCTGCTTATATATTAGGCATCAAGATCTATAGAGATAGATCAAGACGCCTCATTGGTCTTTCACAGAGTACGTGCCTTGACAAGATATTGAAAAAGTTCAATATGGATCAGTCCAAGAAGGGGTTCTTGCCTGTATTGCAAGGTGTGCAATTGAGCACGGCTCAATGCCCGACCATGGTAGAAGATAGATAAAAGATGAGTGTCATCCCCTATGCCTCGGCCATAGGGTCTATTATGTATGCCATGTTGTGTACCAGATCTGATGTAAACCTTGCCGTGAGTTTGGTAGGAAGGTACCAATGTAATCCCGGCATGGAACACTAGACAGCGGTCAAGAACATCCTAAAGTACCTGAAGAGGACTAAGGATATGTTTCTCGTTTATGGAGGTGACGAAGAGCTCGTCGTAAAGGGTTACGTCGACGCTAGCTTCGACACAGATCTGGATGACTCGAAGTCACAAACCGAATACGTGTATATTTTGAATGGAGGAGCAGTAAGCTGGTGCAGTTGCAAGCAAAGCGTCGTGGCGGGATCTACATGTGAAGCGGAGTACATGGCAGCCTCGGAGGCAGCACAGGAAGCAGTCTGGATGAAGGATTTCATTACCGATCTAGGGGTGATTCCCAATGCGTCGGGCCCAATGACTCTCTTCTGTGACAACACTGGAGCTATTGCCCTTGCGAAGGAGCCCAGGTTTCACAGGAAGACCAGGCATATCAAGCGTCGCTTCAACTCCATTCGTGAAAGTGTTCAAAATGGAGACATAGATATTTGTAAAGTACATACGGACCTGAATGTAGCAGATCCGTTGACTAAACCTCTCCCTAGAGCAAAACATGATCAACACCAAGACGCAATGGGTGTTCGATTCATCACAATGTAACTAGATTATTGACTCTAGTGCAAGTGGGAGACTGTTGGAAATATGCCCTAGAGGCAATAGTAAATGGTTATTATTATATTTCTTTGTTCATGATAATTGTCTATTGTTCATGCTATAATTGTGTTATCCGGAAATCGTAATGCATGTGTGAATACATAGACCACAACGTGTCCCTAGTAAGCCTCTAGTTGACTAGCTCGTTGATCAACAGATAGTCATGGTTTCCTGACTATGGACATTGGATGCCATTGATAACGGGATCACATCATTAGGAGAATGATGTGATGGACAAGAGCCAATCCTAAGCATAGCTCAAAGATCGTGTAGTTCGTTTGCTAGATCTTTTTCAATGTCAAGTATCTTGTCCTTAGACCATGAGATCGTGCAACTCCCGGATACCGTAGGAGTACTTTGGGTGTGCCAAACGTCACAACGTAACTGGGTGACTATAAAGGTACACTACGGGTATCTCCAAAAGTGTCTGTTGGGTTGGCACGGATCGAGACTGGGATTTGTCACTCCGTATGACGGAGAGGTATCTCTGGGCCCACTCGGTAATGCATCATCATAATGAGCTCAATGTGACTAAGGCGTTAGTCACGGGATCATGCATTGCGGTACGAGTAAAGAGACTTGCCGGTAACGAGATTGAACAAGGTATTGGGATACCGACGATCGAATCTCGGGCAAGTAACATACCGATTGACAAAGGGAATTGTATACGGGATTGATTGAATCCTCGACATCGTGGTTCATCCGATGAGATCATCATGGAACATGTGGGAGCCAACATGGGTATCCAGATCCCGCTGTTGGTTATTGACCGGAGAGGCGTCTCGGTCATGTCTGCATGTCTCCCGAACCCGTAGGGTCTACACACTTAAGGTTCGGTGACGCTAGGGTTGTAGAGATATGAGTATGCGGAAACCCGAAAGTTGTTCGGAGTCCCGGATGAGATCCCGGACGTCACGATGAGTTCCGGAATGATCCGGAGGTGAAGAATTATATATAGGAAGTCAAGTTTCGGCTACCGGGAAAGTTTCGGGGGTCACCGGCATTGTACCGGGACCACCGGAAGGGTCCCGGGGGTCCACCGGGTGGGGCCACCTATCCCGGAGGGCCCCATGGGCTGAAGTGGGAAGGGAACCAGCCCTTAGTGGGCTGGGGCGCCCCCATGGGCCTCCCCCTGCGCCTAGGGTTGGAAACCCTAGGGTGGGGGGGCGCCCCACTTGCCTTGGGGGGCAAGTCTCCCCCCTGGCCGCCGCCCCCCCCATCCAGATGGGTTCCTGGCCGCCGCCCCCCCTTCCCAGGGGGCCTATATAAAGGGGGGAGGGAGGGCAGCAGGACAACAGCCTTTGGCGCCTCCCTCCTCCCCTACAACACCTCTCCCTCTCGCAGAAGCTCGGCGAAGCCCTGCCGAGATCCCGCTACATCCACCACCACGCCGTCGTGCTGCTGGATCTCCATCAACCTCTCCTTCCCCCTTGATGGATCAAGAAGGAGGAGACGTCGCTGCTCCGTACGTGTGTTGTACGCGGAGGTGCCGTCCGTTCGGCACTCGGTCATCGGTGATTTGGATCACGGCGAGTACGACTCCATCAACCTTGTTCATTGGAACGCTTCCGCTCGCGATCTACAAGGGTATGTATAGGCACTCCTTTCCCCTCGTTGCTAGTATACTCCATAGATGGATCTTGGTGAGCGTAGGAAAATTTTAAAATTCTGCTACGATCCCCAACACGTTGCACCACAGTTTTTGGTTCTGCCATTGTGTCCGACGAGACCGAAGCGACGTACGTATGGCTGCTCCAGACATTCCTGAAGGCCAATTGTCAGAAAAAGCCAAGGTCAATCATCACTGCAATGATATGAGCTATTCGGTTGGTTTTGGTTGATGTGTTGCACCGTCTCTGCTCATGGCACGTGGAAAAAAATATGCAGAAGCACCTTAATTACAAATCGCTAAATGAATTCAGGGCACTCTTGTACTACTCCACCTCTCCAGCCAACTTTGAGGCGAGATGGCACGCTTTTGTCCATAAATGGAAGACTGATAAAACAGAAGAGTGGCTGCGTAGGATGTACAGGAAGAGGAGTCTGTGGGCAGCATCATATCTGTCAGATGGTTTTTTCTGGGTATGCGCAGTAATCAGAGAGTGAAAGCCTTAACTCTTGTCTTCACCTTCACCTGGACGGCGGTATGACTATTGTGGACCTAGTTGTGCATTATGAGAATTGCATAGTTCGACTACGTGAGAACGAGGCGCATGATGACTGTGTTTCAAATCAGTCATTTCCACCATCAGTCACAAAATATAAGGACATTGAGAAGCATGCTGCCAAAAAATTCACTCATTCTAATTTTTATATTCTTCAACAAGATTTGAAGAAGATGGGAGAGCTTGAGATTTTTTGAGACGCTAGTGGGAGTTGACTGCCACACCTTCATCGTGACATGGAGAAATAACCGCAAATTTCAGTTCAGCGTGAATTATCGAGCTGAAAACTCTGACCATACCATACGATAGACTCCAGTTGTGGACGAATGCTTCGGAAAGGGTTGCCTTGCAAACACATTCTGTATGTGTTGGTTCATCTGAAAATATCTAAAATATCTAAGTGTTGCATCCTTAAGAGGATGTCGAAAGTTGCGAGAGGTGGGCTGCCTGCACAGCGAAAGAGTGACATGTTTGGCTGGGGTTGGACAGGGGAAGAGCAGCGTGCTCGCTATAGTCAACTCCCAGTATAACAGGAGCTAAAGCTTTTCATGTTGCTTCAAAGGATCCATTCGTCTTTGATGAGTTGATGCAGTGTCGGCAGAATATAATAGCGAAGAAAAAGGTCCCTGATGATGATGCTATTGGTAGTAGAAGAAATGTGCATGAGGAGCCACGTGAGCCGGAACAACATGTTTATGTCATAGGTGATCCCGTGAAAGTTTCCACGAAGGGCGCCCCTAAACAGAGCACGACAGGGCGGGCAAAGAAAGATCCAAATGTTACAAAAAATGGAAGACCAAAATCATTTTCTGAGATAAAACCCGGTCCTCTTTGTGGCATTTGTAAGAAAGAGGGCCATAGACGGCAAACGTGCTCTGAGAATGAAAAATAAGTTTTATATTATTTTAATTATTTTTTGTTTCTCTCTTTACAATTGTCTGATGAGTTGTTTACAATTTTTTATGTAGGAACCGGGCATAAAGATGAAATATTCATAATCAATGGAAGGCACTGGGATAGAGTTCAATTAGCATGTCATACTATTTGTCGCTTTATTTTTGTTAATTTGTTCGATTCTAATGCGACATGGCACTTTCAGTTTATTTGTTTAAGGATAAGAGACATGGCACTTTGAGTTTATTCTTTATGCCACCTTGTTCAATGTTATGAGACATTCGATTTTTATTATTATGTGTGAAGCATGATATATATGTATGAATGTGTTACTGCTGCCATGACTTTGTCAACTGTTTAACATTTTTAAAATTTAATCTATGTGAAATTTTTTTTTTTTTAAAAATGCCCAGCCGTGGCCGAACGCGTGCACGGACAGTATGCTACAACGCCTTCTGGGCCGCCGAGCGGGAGGCCACGGCGTACAATAGGGCATTCATTAGTGTTCTGTAGTGAGCTTGTGAGAAGGCGACGACGCGGGTATATAAACCGGTCGTCGCGTCTCTCCGCGGGAGAGGTGGGACTAAACCTAGTCGGCACAACGCGCCAGCGTCCCCATCCGCACACGAAGAGGCATTGAAGGGCCGGCCCACGCGCCCGACGCGCATCATTAATGGGCCGACAGATCGCCATAAATCCCCCTCGAGATCGTTGCATGGCCCCGCTCGATGGGGCGGGACGAGACGTCTGCCACCGGGCCCGCGGCTGTCGCTCGGTCGGCTGCTGGGCCACCAGACGTGCGCGTGGCCCACGGCGAATCGCGCCAGCCCGCACTAGCTGGACTATGCGGGCCCGCCACTGCGTTGGCTGTCGGCCACCGCACGGGCTGGGCTGGAATATTCGTCGGATCCAGCGCCGCTGCTGCCACCAGAATCGCCCTGGGATATTGTGCAGGTTGTGTCCACATCGCGCCAACTCAGGACGGCGGGGATATTTTTTAATAAATAAATGACCGCCGCGAATAGAAACAACAACAGTACATATAACGTCGCAGCCGCAAACTGATACATTTTAGCACAGCAAAAATATTACTTGCCCACACGAATTTAAATGTTTAGTCTCACACGAAAGCGATAAATAAAACGTGAAAAATTGTCGAAATCTGTCCCAGTGCCATGTCGCATTACAATCGATCAAAGTGTCCAACAACGGCAGGGAAACCTTCTACGCGACTAAAACCCTACCGATGCTAATACCTATTCCTTCTCCATGATTTTAACAATTTTCATCTTGACCTTCTCTAATTTGTTCACCTCTGAAAAAATAATTTCCGCGACAATAAGTCGCCTTGACGCATTAATCTCTTCCTGGTCGAATTCATGTGTCCAGCGATCTCGGTCCCAGTATTTTATGCACCACATCACAAAAAGTCCACAAGACACTCTGCAATAATTAAACATGTGTGATCAGCTTACGATGTAGCATGCACTTGCTTGTACTCATTTAACTTACCCATCTTTTTGTCTTGGCATTTTATACTCATTAATTGGCCACGATGAGACATCTGGAATTTTTTTTGCTTCAAGAGTTGAGTTGGCCTCCATAATATCCTTTGAAATTTCAGCTCTCTTAAACAAATTAACAAAACCAGAATTTAATGTATGACCCAATATTTTTCTGAATGCTAGTGCAAAAATTATAGCGTACCAGGGTGGCAATCATATTGTGAATTCTTTGGCTAATTGCGCCTTTAGAATTTGAGTCAAGAACTTGAAACTCCTCCTTGACGGTGTGCATCACTATGGTTATCCAATGATTATCATTAACGTGCATAGGAAAATACGCCTACATAGTAACCAAATGATGTTAGTGCAATTAAATAGTAATGACTAATAAAAACAAATAAATATGAAAGCAATACCTTGTCCCGTCTGAAATACTCATCCATTACTCTTGCGAGGACTTTTGTTTTCTTTGTAACATTCTCTGAGTCTAAATCATTTACTGACTTGGTCTTTCCCCTTGCCCTATTCAACATAAATTTGGGGAACCACGTTGTTGATATGTAACGATCAGAAAAATCACGGTGTTGTAGGTGTTTACAATATGCATTGATGATCTGCATACATAAACAAAAAATTTCTATCAACTTGTGAAGTACAAATGAGAGTTTTGTTAAAACCAAACTCATACTTACAGCGCCATTCAACCATTTAAACGTCAGGACATCGTGAAGCATAGATGGCGTGCATATGTCCCCATCTGGTGGCGGCGCGTCAACCACGGTTCGGTGTGCATGCTTCTTTGACGATGCGAGAGTCTCAACAAAAACTCTGGCTGCCTCTATATGATCCGGAGTCATATTAAGAGAACTTGCTAGAATTGAATGTGGTGACGATGCAAACAGATCTAAAACAATGCAGCTACAGTCAGTTATATAAAAAAATACATAACGCGTGAATGAATTATAAAGTAGTATTTGACTTATTTTTTTTAACACGTTTTTTGCGGGTAATGAGAAGGTCGTAGGGGGATTGACAATATTTCGACTTTTTTCTTTTGCGCTTACCTTCATTTTCCTGACTGCCTTCACCATTACCTATGTTGGTCTCTACCGGGAAACTCTCAAACGTGTCTTCGGACTTTGTTGGTGACAAAGCATCCATAGACTCACCAGAAATATCAGCATTCTGCGGGGTTCGGGACATAGACGGAAAGTCTTTTGTACGTACAGTTGATGCCGAAGATGGAGAGTTTCCATTATCGTCTATAATGAAAGGATCAGTAGCTTCACCTTTACCCGGTGTCGTCGCCGGAGCACCCGTGTCATCAACGGGCACGGAGGTATCATTGATACCTGTGAAAGATGTTCCTAGATTTACGTTCGTAGGTGATTCAATATCTGGCCAATATTTTGATGACTTGTACTGGCCATTCTCCATCCCAACTCCTTCACCTACATTATCAAATTCGTCATTGTTGTCCCTCTTATTGGGTTTGTACAACACACCTTCCGTGTTCAACCTTTCCATTACCATCTACGAACACAAATGAAACACGATAAGTAGTTGAACAATTAAAACACGTTCAATACAACTTGTAAATTACCTGTGCACATCTTTCGGGTATATTGAGAACCTCCTTGTGAAGCAGCTTTATGTACGTCATCACACGGTCCATATTATAAGTTGTGTTTGATGAAACTGCGGACGTGCTTGGCTTTCTACTCCTGCCACCACCTTTCCGTTTAGGTTTCTTCGTTTCTTCCTCTAGGACAGTCCCTTCACGTGCTACCTTAGCACGTCTGTACTCTTCGCTAAGGCAGTTTTCAATCTGTACAACAAACACTAAAATAAATTAAATAACGAATATACTTAATTACTATGTGAAACCAATAAGGACTATATACTTATTAACTTACATTGCCGGTGCCCCGTCCGTACATGTTTTCATAGTTGTCTCGCTTTTTCCCTTCCGTTTCTGGCCAGTTAATCATTAGTGGGTATTCACGAGACAAAGGATCAAATGTATCCACACCAATTGGCTCAACTTTTTCCCAGTATATATACTGCATGATAGTAAACACAACTAGTCAGACACATAGATCACATAAAAAATATATGTACATACAACTATTACGAAATGACTTGTACCTGAAGA